>NC_081152.1:5903864-6203864 GCF_958295425.1 Solea solea
CCAAAATCACTCAAAAACGTCATAGTATAGTATGTCGTCCAAAAGCACTCAAAATAAGTCATAGTATAGTATGTCGTCCAAAAGCACTCAAAAACGTCATAGTATAGTATGTCGTCCAAAATCACTCAAAAACGTCATAGTATAGTATGTCGTCCAAAATCACTCAAAAACGTCATAGTATAGTATGTCGTCCAAAATCGTTAAAAAACGTCATAGTATAGTATGTCGTCCAAAAGCACTCAAAAACGTCATAGTATAGTATGTCGTCCAAAATCGGTCAAAAACGTCATAGTATAGTATGTCGTCCAAAATCGGTCAAAAACGTCATAGTATAGCATGTCGTCCAAAATCGGTCAAAAAGTCATAGTATAGCATGTCGTCCAAAATCGGTCAAAAACGTCATAGTATAGCATGTCGTCTAAAATCATTTTAAAAAAGTCATAGTATAGTATGTCGTCCAAAATCGTTCAAAAACGTCATAGTATAGTATGTCGTCCAAAATCGGTCAAAAACGTCATAGTATAGCATGTCGTCCAAAATCGGTCAAAAACGTCATAGTATAGCATGTCGTCCAAAATCGGTCAAAAAAGTCATAGTATAGCATGTCGTCCAAAATCGGTCAAAAACGTCATAGTATAGCATGTCGTCCAAAATCGGTCAAAAACGTCATAGTATAGCATGTCGTCCAAAATCACTCTAAAAAAGTCATAGTATAGTATGTCGTCCAAAAGCACTCAAAAAAAGTCATTGTATAGTATGTCGTCCAAAAGCACTCAAAAACGTCATAGTATAGTATGTCGTCCAAAATCACTCAAAAACGTCATAGTATAGTATGTCGTCCAAAAGCATTCAAAATAAGTCATAGTATAGTATGTCGTCCAAAAGCACTCAAAAACGTCATAGTATAGTATGTCGTCCAAAATCACTCAAAAACGTCATAGTATAGTATGTCGTCCAAAAGCACTCAAAATAAGTCATAGTATAGTATGTCGTCCAAAAGCACTCAAAAACGTCATAGTATAGTATGTCGTCCAAAATCACTCAAAAACGTCATAGTATAGTATGTCGTCCAAAATCACTCAAAAACGTCATAGTATAGTATGTCGTCCAAAATCGTTAAAAAACGTCATAGTATAGTATGTCGTCCAAAATCGTTCAAAAACGTCATAGTATAGTATGTCGTCCAAAATCACTCAAAAAAGTCATAGTATAGTATGTCGTCCAAAATCACTCTAAAAAAGTCATAGTATAGTATGTCGTCCAAAAGCACTCAAAAAAAGTCATAGTATAGTATGTCGTCCTAAAGCACTCAAAAACGTCATAGTATAGCATGTCATCCAAAATCGGTCAAAAACGTCATAGTATAGCATGTCGTCCAAAATCGCTCAAAAAAGTCATAGTATAGCATGTCGTCCAAAATCGTTCAAAAACGTCATAGTATAGCATGTCGTCCAAAATCGGTCAAAAACGTCATAGTATAGTATGTCGTCCAAAATCGGTCAAAAACGTCATAGTATAGTATGTCGTCCAAAATCTGTCAAAAACCTCATAGTATAGCATGTCGTCCAAAATCGGTCAAAAAAGTCATAGTATAGCATGTCGTCCAAAATCGTTCAAAAACGTCATAGTATAGCATGTCGTCCAAAATCGGTCAAAAACGTCATAGTATAGCATGTCGTCCAAAATCGGTCAAAAACGTCATAGTATAGCATGTCGTCCAAAATCACTCTAAAAAAGTCATAGTATAGTATGTCGTCCAAAAGCACTCAAAATAAGTCATAGTATAGTATGTCGTCCAAAAGCACTCAAAAACGTCATAGTATAGCATGTCGTCCAAAATCGGTCAAAAACGTCATAGTATAGCATGTCGTCCAAAATCGGTCAAAAACGTCATAGTATAGCATGTCTTCCAAAATCGGTCAAAAACGTCATAGTATAGCATGTCGTCCAAAATCGGTCAAAAACGTCATAGTATAGCATGTCGTCCAAAATCGGTCAAAAACGTCATAGTATAGCATGTCGTCCAAAATCATTTAAAAAAAGTCATAGTATAGTATGTCGTCCAAAATCGTTCAAAAACGTCATAGTATAGTATGTCGTCCAAAATCGGTCGAAAACGTCATAGTATAGTATGTCGTCCAAAATCGGTCAAAAACGTCATAGTACAGCATGTCGTCCAAAATCAGTCAAAAACGTCATAGTATAGTATGTCGTCCAAAATCGTTCAAAAACGTCATAGTATAGTATGTCGTCCAAAATCGGTCAAAAACATCATAGTATAGTATGTCGTCCAAAATCGTTCAAAAACGTCATAGTATAGTATGTCGTCCAAAATCGTTCAAAAACGTTATAGTATAGTGTGTCGTCCAAAATCGGTCAAAAATGTCATAGTATAGCGTGTCGTCCAAAATCGGTCAAAAAAGTCATAGTATAGCGTGTCGTCCAAAATCGGTCAAAAACGTCATAGTATAGCATGTCGTCCAAAATCGGTCAAAAACGTCATAGTATAGCATGTCGTCCAAAATCGGTCAAAAACGTCATAGTATAGCATGTCGTCCAAAATCGGTCAAAAACGTCATAGTATAGCATGTCGTCCAAAATCGCTCAAAAAAGTCATAGTATAGCATGTCGTCCAAAATCGCTCAAAAAAGTCATAGTATAGTATGTCGTCCAAAATCGGTCAAAAACGTCATAGTATAGCATGTCGTCCAAAATCGGTCAAAAACGTCATAGTATAGCATGTCGTCCAAAATCGGTCAAAAACGTCATAGTATAGCATGTCGTCCAAAATCGCTCAAAAAAGTCATAGTATAGCATGTCGTCCAAAATCGCTCAAAAAAGTCAAAGTATAGCATGTCGTCCAAAATCGGTCAAAAACGTCATAGTATAGTATGTCGTCCAAAATGTCATAGGTTAGTATGTCATTCAAGTTTTGACATGAAAGACATAGGTTTGTATGTCTTTCAAAATTTCCCCATGCCTGATGGGAGTGGGATTTGAACCTGCTCTTACCCAGGGAAGCTGGTTCAAGAAAGACCACCTTAGACCACTCTGCCAAACTGCAAACATTGCTTTTAAATGTGAAATACAGAATTGTATGTCGTCCAAAATCGGTCAAAAACGTCATAGTATAGCATGCCGTCCAAAATCGGTCAAAAACGTCATAGTATAGTATGTCGTCCAAAATCGGTCAAAGTAGTCATAGTATAGTATGTCGTCCAAAATCAGTCAAAAACGTCATAGTATAGTATGTCGTCCAAAATCGGTCAAAATAGTCATAGTATAGTATGTCGTCCAAAATCACTCAAAAACGTCATAGTATAGTATGTCGTCCAAAATCATTCAAAAACGTCATAGTATAGCATGTCGTCCAAAATCGTTCAAAAACGTCATAGTATAGTATGTCGTCCAAAATCGTTCAAAAACGTCATAGTATAGTATGTCGTCCAAAATCACTCTAAAAAAGTCATAGTATAGTATGTCGTCCAAAAGCACTCAAAAAAGTCATAGTATAGTATGTCGTCCAAAATCGGTCAAAAACGTCATAGTATAGTATGTCGTCCAAAATCGGTCAAAAACGTCATAGTATAGTATGTTGTCCAAAATCGGTCAAAGTAGTCATAGTATAGTATGTCGTCCAAAATCGGTCAAAAACGTCATAGTATAGTATGTCGTCCAAAATCGGTCAAAAACGTCATAGTATAGTATGTCGTCCAAAATCGTTCAAAAACGTTATAGTATAGTATGTCGTCCAAAATCGGTCAAAAATGTCATAGTATAGCATGTCGTCCAAAATCGGTCAAAAAAGTCATAGTATAGCATGTCGTCCAAAATCGGTCAAAAACGTCATAGTATAGCATGTCGTCCAAAATCGCTCAAAAAAGTCATAGTATAGCATGTCGTCCAAAATCGCTCAAAAAAGTCATAGTATAGTATGTCGTCCAAAATCGGTCAAAAACGTCATAGTATAGCATGTCGTCCAAAATCGGTCAAAAACGTCATAGTATAGCATGTCGTCCAAAATCGGTCAAAAACGTCATAGTATAGCATGTCGTCCAAAATCGCTCAAAAAAGTCATAGTATAGCATGTCGTCCAAAATCGCTCAAAAAAGTCAAAGTATAGCATGTCGTCCAAAATCGGTCAAAAACGTCATAGTATAGTATGTCGTCCAAAATGTCATAGGTTAGTATGTCATTCAAGTTTTGACATGAAAGACATAGGTTTGTATGTCTTTCAAAATTTCCCCATGCCTGATGGGAGTGGGATTTGAACCTGCTCTTACCCAGGGAAGCTGGTTCAAGAAAGACCACCTTAGACCACTCTGCCAAACTGCAAACATTGCTTTTAAATGTGAAATACAGAATTGTATGTCGTCCAAAATCGGTCAAAAACGTCATAGTATAGCATGCCGTCCAAAATCGGTCAAAAACGTCATAGTATAGTATGTCGTCCAAAATCGGTCAAAGTAGTCATAGTATAGTATGTCGTCCAAAATCAGTCAAAAACGTCATAGTATAGTATGTCGTCCAAAATCGGTCAAAATAGTCATAGTATAGTATGTCGTCCAAAATCACTCAAAAACGTCATAGTATAGTATGTCGTCCAAAATCATTCAAAAACGTCATAGTATAGCATGTCGTCCAAAATCGTTCAAAAACGTCATAGTATAGTATGTCGTCCAAAATCGTTCAAAAACGTCATAGTATAGTATGTCGTCCAAAATCACTCTAAAAAAGTCATAGTATAGTATGTCGTCCAAAAGCACTCAAAAAAGTCATAGTATAGTATGTCGTCCAAAATCGGTCAAAAACGTCATAGTATAGTATGTCGTCCAAAATCGGTCAAAAACGTCATAGTATAGTATGTTGTCCAAAATCGGTCAAAGTAGTCATAGTATAGTATGTCGTCCAAAATCGGTCAAAAACGTCATAGTATAGTATGTCGTCCAAAATCGGTCAAAAACGTCATAGTATAGTATGTCGTCCAAAATCGTTCAAAAACGTTATAGTATAGTATGTCGTCCAAAATCGGTCAAAAATGTCATAGTATAGCATGTCGTCCAAAATCGGTCAAAAAAGTCATAGTATAGCATGTCGTCCAAAATCGGTCAAAAACGTCATAGTATAGCATGTCGTCCAAAATCGGTCAAAAACGTCATAGTATAGCATGTCGTCCAAAATCGGTCAAAAACGTCATAGTATAGCATGTCGTCCAAAATCGCTCAAAAATGTCATAGTATAGTATGTCGTCCAAAACTGGTCAAAAACGTCATAGTATAGTATGTCGTCCAAAATCAGTCAAAAACGTCATAGTATAGTATGTCGTCCAAAATCGTTCAAAAACGTCATAGTATAGTATGTCGTCCAAAATCACTCAAAAAAGTCATAGTATAGTATGTCGTCCAAAATCACTCTAAAAAAGTCATAGTATAGTATGTCGTCCAAAAGCACTCAAAATAAGTCATAGTATAGTATGTCGTCCAAAAGCACTCAAAAACGTCATAGTATAGCATGTCGTCCAAAATCGGTCAAAAACGTCATAGTATAGCATGTCGTCCAAAATCGGTCAAAAACGTCATAGTATAGCATGTCGTCCAAAATCGGTCAAAAACGTCATAGTATAGCATGTCGTCCAAAATCGGTCAAAAACGTCATAGTATAGCATGTCGTCCAAAATCATTTTAAAAAAGTCATAGTATAGTATGTCGTCCAAAATCGTTCAAAAACGTCATAGTATAGTATGTCGTCCAAAATCGGTCGAAAACGTCATAGTATAGTATGTCGTCCAAAATCGGTCAAAAACATCATAGTACAG
Source organism: Solea solea (assembly GCF_958295425.1). Taxonomy (NCBI): domain Eukaryota; kingdom Metazoa; phylum Chordata; class Actinopteri; order Pleuronectiformes; family Soleidae; genus Solea; species Solea solea. The sequence continues at coordinate 5,909,680 of NC_081152.1, forward strand.
CATGTCGTCCAAAATCAGTCAAAAACGTCATAGTATAGTATGTCGTCCAAAATCGTTCAAAAACGTCATAGTATAGTATGTCGTCCAAAATCGGTCAAAAACATCATAGTATAGTATGTCGTCCAAAATCGTTCAAAAACGTCATAGTATAGTATGTCGTCCAAAATCGTTCAAAAACGTTATAGTATAGTGTGTCGTCCAAAATCGGTCAAAAATGTCATAGTATAGCATGTCGTCCAAAATCGGTCAAAAAAGTCATAGTATAGCGTGTCGTCCAAAATCGGTCAAAAACGTCATAGTATAGCATGTCGTCCAAAATCGGTCAAAAACGTCATAGTATAGCATGTCGTCCAAAATCGGTCAAAAACGTCATAGTATAGCATGTCGTCCAAAATCGGTCAAAAACGTCATAGTATAGCATGTCGTCCAAAATCGCTCAAAAAAGTCATAGTATAGCATGTCGTCCAAAATCGCTCAAAAAAGTCATAGTATAGTATGTCGTCCAAAATCGGTCAAAAACGTCATAGTATAGCATGTCGTCCAAAATCGGTCAAAAACGTCATAGTATAGCATGTCGTCCAAAATCGGTCAAAAACGTCATAGTATAGCATGTCGTCAAAAATCGCTCAAAAAAGTCATAGTATAGCATGTCGTCCAAAATCGCTCAAAAAAGTCAAAGTATAGCATGTCGTCCAAAATCGGTCAAAAACGTCATAGTATAGTATGTCGTCCAAAATGTCATAGGTTAGTATGTCATTCAAGTTTTGACATGAAAGACATAGGTTTGTATGTCTTTCAAAATTTCCCCATGCCTGATGGGAGTGGGATTTGAACCTGCTCTTACCCAGGGAAGCTGGTTCAAGAAAGACCACCTTAGACCACTCTGCCAAACTGCAAACATTGCTTTTAAATGTGAAATACAGAATTGTATGTCGTCCAAAATCGGTCAAAAACGTCATAGTATAGCATGCCGTCCAAAATCGGTCAAAAACGTCATAGTATAGTATGTTGTCCAAAATCGGTCAAAGTAGTCATAGTATAGTATGTCGTCCAAAATCAGTCAAAAACGTCATAGTATAGTATGTCGTCCAAAATCGGTCAAAATAGTCATAGTATAGTATGTCGTCCAAAATCACTCAAAAACGTCATAGTATAGTATGTCGTCCAAAATCATTCAAAAACGTCATAGTATAGCATGTCGTCCAAAATCGTTCAAAAACGTCATAGTATAGTATGTCGTCCAAAATCGTTCAAAAACGTCATAGTATAGTATGTCGTCCAAAATCACTCTAAAAAAGTCATAGTATAGTATGTCGTCCAAAAGCACTCAAAAAAGTCATAGTATAGTATGTCGTCCAAAATCGGTCAAAAACGTCATAGTATAGTATGTCGTCCAAAATCGGTCAAAAACGTCATAGTATAGTATGTTGTCCAAAATCGGTCAAAGTAGTCATAGTATAGTATGTCGTCCAAAATCAGTCAAAAACGTCATAGTATAGTATGTCGTCCAAAATCGGTCAAAAACGTCATAGTATAGTATGTCGTCCAAAATCGTTCAAAAACGTTATAGTATAGTATGTCGTCCAAAATCGGTCAAAAATGTCATAGTATAGCATGTCGTCCAAAATCGGTCAAAAAAGTCATAGTATAGCATGTCGTCCAAAATCGGTCAAAAACGTCATAGTATAGCATGTCGTCCAAAATCGGTCAAAAACGTCATAGTATAGCATGTCGTCCAAAATCGGTCAAAAACGTCATAGTATAGCATGTCGTCCAAAATCGCTCAAAAATGTCATAGTATAGTATGTCGTCCAAAATCGGTCAAAAACGTCATAGTATAGTATGTCGTCCAAAATCAGTCAAAAACGTCATAGTATAGTATGTCGTCCAAAATCGTTCAAAAACGTCATAGTATAGTATGTCGTCCAAAATCACTCAAAAAAGTCATAGTATAGTATGTCGTCCAAAATCACTCTAAAAAAGTCATAGTATAGTATGTCGTCCAAAAGCACTCAAAAAAGTCATAGTATAGTATGTCGTCCAAAATCACTCTAAAAAAGTCATAGTATAGTATGTCGTCCAAAAGCACTCAAAAACGTCATAGTATAGTATGTCGTCCAAAATCGGTCAAAAACGTCATAGTATAGTATGTCGTCCAAAATCGGTCAAAAACGTCATAGTATAGTATGTCGTCCAAAATCGGTCAAAAACGTCATAGTATAGTATGTCGTCCAAAATCAGTCAAAAACGTCATAGTATAGTATGTCGTCCAAAATCGTTCAAAAACGTCATAGTATAGTATGTCGTCCAAAATCGGTCAAAAACGTCATAGTATAGTATGTCGTCCAAAATCACTCAAAAAAGTCATAGTATAGTATGTCGTCCAAAATCGTTAAAAAACGTCATAGTATAGTATGTCGTCCAAAATCGGTCAAAAACGTCATAGTATAGTATGTCGTCCAAAATCGGTCAAAAACGTCATAGTATAGTATGTCGTCCAAAATCGGTCAAAAACGTCATAGTATAGTATGTCGTCCAAAATCGTTCAAAAACGTCATAGTATAGCATGTCGTCCAAAATCGGTCAAAAACGTCATAGTATAGCATGTCGTCCAAAATCGGTCAAAAAAGTCATAGTATAGCATGTCGTCCAAAATCGGTCAAAAACGTCATAGTATAGCATGTCGTCCAAAATCGGTCATAAACGTCATAGTATAGCATGTCGTCCAAAATCGGTCAAAAACGTCATAGTATAGTATGTCGTCCAAAATCACTCAAAAACGTCATAGTATAGTATGTCGTCCAAAAGCACTCAAAATAAGTCATAGTATAGTATGTCGTCCAAAAGCACTCAAAAACGTCATAGTATAGTATGTCGTCCAAAATCACTCAAAAACGTCATAGTATAGTATGTCGTCCAAAATCGGTCAAAAACGTCATAGTATAGTATGTCGTCCAAAATCGGTCAAAAACGTCATAGTATAGCATGTCGTCCAAAATCGGTCAAAAACGTCATAGTATAGCATGTCGTCCAAAATCATTTTAAAAAAGTCATAGTATAGTATGTCGTCCAAAATCGTTCAAAAAGGTCATAGTATAGTATGTCGTCCAAAAGCACTCAAAAACGTCATAGTATAGTATGTCGTCCAAAATCACTCAAAAACGTCATAGTATAGTATGTCGTCCAAAATCGGTCAAAAACGTCATAGTATAGTATGTCGTCCAAAATCGGTCAAAAACGTCATAGTATAGTATGTCGTCCAAAATCGTTCAAAAACGTCATAGTATAGCATGTCGTCCAAAATCGGTCAAAAACGTCATAGTATAGCATGTCGTCCAAAATCGGTCAAAAACGTCATAGTATAGCATGTCGTCCAAAATCGGTCAAAAACGTCATAGTATAGCATGTCGTCCAAAATCATTTAAAAAAAGTCATAGTATAATATGTCGTCCAAAATCGTTCAAAAACGTCATAGTATAGTATGTCGTCCAAAATCGGTCAAAAACGTTATAGTATAGTATGTCGTCCAAAATCAGTCAAAAACGTCATAGTATAGCATGTCGTCCAAAATCGGTCAAAAACGTCATAGTATAGCATGTCGTCCAAAATCGGTCAAAAACGTCATAGTATAGCATGTCGTCCAAAATCATTTTAAAAAAGTCATAGTATAGTATGTCGTCCAAAATCGTTCAAAAACGTCATAGTATAGTATGTCGTCCAAAATCGTTCAAAAACGTCATAGTATAGTATGTCGTCCAAAATCGGTCAAAAACGTCATAGTATAGTATGTCGTCCAAAATCACTCTAAAAAAGTCATAGTATAGTATGTCGTCCAAAAGCACTCAAAAAAAGTCATAGTATAGTGTGTCGTCCAAAAGCACTCAAAAACGTCATAGTATAGTATGTCGTCCAAAATCACTCAAAAACGTCATAGTATAGTATGTCGTCCAAAATCGTTCAAAAACGTCATAGTATAGTATGTCGTCCAAAATCGGTCAAAAACGTCATAGTATAGTATGTCGTCCAAAATCACTCAAAAAAGTCATAGTATAGTATGTCGTCCAAAATCGTTAAAAAACGTCATAGTATAGTATGTCGTCCAAAATCGGTCAAAAACGTCATAGTATAGTATGTCGTCCAAAATCGGTCAAAAACGTCATAGTATAGTATGTCGTCCAAAATCGGTCAAAAACGTCATAGTATAGTATGTCGTCCAAAATCGTTCAAAAACGTCATAGTATAGCATGTCGTCCAAAATCGGTCAAAAACGTCATAGTATAGCATGTCGTCCAAAATCGGTCAAAAAAGTCATAGTATAGCATGTCGTCCAAAATCGGTCAAAAACATCATAGTATAGCATGTCGTCCAAAATCGGTCATAAACGTCATAGTATAGCATGTCGTCCAAAATCGGTCAAAAACGTCATAGTATAGTATGTCGTCCAAAATCACTCAAAAACGTCATAGTATAGTATGTCGTCCAAAAGCACTCAAAATAAGTCATAGTATAGTATGTCGTCCAAAAGCACTCAAAAACGTCATAGTATAGTATGTCGTCCAAAATCGGTCAAAAACGTCATAGTATAGTATGTCGTCCAAAATCGGTCAAAAACATCATAGTATAGTATGTCGTCCAAAATCGGTCAAAAACGTCATAGTATAGTATGTCGTCCAAAATCGGTCAAAAACGTCATAGTATAGCATGTCGTCCAAAATCATTTTAAAAAAGTCATAGTATAGTATGTCGTCCAAAATCGTTCAAAAAGGTCATAGTATAGTATGTCGTCCAAAAGCACTCAAAAACGTCATAGTATAGTATGTCGTCCAAAATCACTCAAAAACGTCATAGTATAGTATGTCGTCCAAAATCGGTCAAAAACGTCATAGTATAGTATGTCGTCCAAAATCGGTCAAAAACGTCATAGTATAGTATGTCGTCCAAAATCGTTCAAAAACGTCATAGTATAGCATGTCGTCCAAAATCGGTCAAAAACGTCATAGTATAGCATGTCGTCCAAAATCGGTCAAAAACGTCATAGTATAGCATGTCGTCCAAAATCGGTCAAAAACGTCATAGTATAGCATGTCGTCCAAAATCATTTTAAAAAAGTCATAGTATAGTATGTCGTCCAAAATCGTTCAAAAACGTCATAGTATAGTATGTCGTCCAAAATCGGTCAAAAACGTCATAGTATAGTATGTCGTCCAAAATCGGTCAAAAACGTCATAGTATAGTATGTCGTCCAAAATCGGTCAAAAACATCATAGTATAGTATGTCGTCCAAAATCGGTCAAAAACGTCATAGTATAGTATGTCGTCCAAAATCTGTCAAAAACGTCATAGTATAGCATGTCGTCCAAAATTGGTCAAAAACGTCATAGTATAGCATGTCGTCCAAAATCGGTCAAAAACGTCATAGTATAGCATGTCGTCCAAAATCGGTCAAAAACGTCATAGTATAGCATGTCGTCCAAAATCATTTTAAAAAAGTCATAGTATAGTATGTCGTCCAAAATCGGTCAAAAACGTCATAGTATAGTATGTCGTCCAAAATCACTCTAAAAAAGTCATAGTATAGTATGTCGTCCAAAATCAGTCAAAAACGTCATAGTATAGTATGTCGTCCAAAATCGTTCAAAAACGTCATAGTATAGTATGTCGTCCAAAATCACTCTAAAAAAGTCATAGTATAGTATGTCGTCCAAAATCACTCTAAAAAAGTCATAGTATAGTATGTCGTCCAAAAGCACTCAAAAACGTCATAGTATAGTATGTCGTCCAAAATCGGTCAAAAACGTCATAGTATAGTATGTCGTCCAAAATCGGTCAAAAACGTCATAGTATAGTATGTCGTCCAAAATCGGTCAAAAACGTCATAGTATAGTATGTCGTCCAAAATCAGTCAAAAACGTCATAGTATAGTATGTCGTCCAAAATCGTTCAAAAACGTCATAGTATAGTATGTCGTCCAAAATCGGTCAAAAACGTCATAGTATAGTATGTCGTCCAAAATCACTCAAAAAAGTCATAGTATAGTATGTCGTCCAAAATCGTTAAAAAACGTCATAGTATAGTATGTCGTCCAAAATCGGTCAAAAACGTCATAGTATAGTATGTCGTCCAAAATCGGTCAAAAACGTCATAGTATAGTATGTCGTCCAAAATCGTTCAAAAACGTCATAGTATAGCATGTCGTCCAAAATCGGTCAAAAACGTCATAGTATAGCATGTCGTCCAAAATCGGTCAAAAAAGTCATAGTATAGCATGTCGTCCAAAATCGGTCAAAAACGTCATAGTATAGCATGTCGTCCAAAATCGGTCATAAACGTCATAGTATAGCATGTCGTCCAAAATCGGTCAAAAACGTCATAGTATAGTATGTCGTCCAAAATCACTCAAAAACGTCATAGTATAGTATGTCGTCCAAAAGCACTCAAAATAAGTCATAGTATAGTATGTCGTCCAAAAGCACTCAAAAACGTCATAGTATAGTATGTCGTCCAAAATCACTCAAAAACGTCATAGTATAGTATGTCGTCCAAAATCGGTCAAAAACGTCATAGTATAGCATGTCGTCCAAAATCGGTCAAAAACGTCATAGTATAGCATGTCGTCCAAAATCGGTCAAAAACGTCATAGTATAGCATGTCGTCCAAAATCGGTCAAAAACGTCATAGTATAGCATGTCGTCCAAAATCATTTAAAAAAAGTCATAGTATAATATGTCGTCCAAAATCGTTCAAAAACGTCATAGTATAGTATGTCGTCCAAAATCGGTCAAAAACGTTATAGTATAGTATGTCGTCCAAAATCAGTCAAAAACGTCATAGTATAGCATGTCGTCCAAAATCGGTCAAAAACGTCATAGTATAGCATGTCGTCCAAAATCGGTCAAAAACGTCATAGTATAGCATGTCGTCCAAAATCATTTTAAAAAAGTCATAGTATAGTATGTCGTCCAAAATCGTTCAAAAACGTCATAGTATAGTATGTCGTCCAAAATCGTTCAAAAACGTCATAGTATAGTATGTCGTCCAAAATCGGTCAAAAACGTCATAGTATAGTATGTCGTCCAAAATCGGTCAAAAACGTCATAGTATAGTATGTCGTCCAAAATAGGTCAAAAACATCATAGTATAGTATGTCGTCCAAAATCGGTCAAAAACGTCATAGTATAGTATGTCGTCCAAAATCTGTCAAAAACGTCATAGTATAGCATGTCGTCCAAAATTGGTCAAAAACGTCATAGTATAGCATGTCGTCCAAAATCGGTCAAAAACGTCATAGTATAGTATGTCGTCCAAAAGCACTCAAAAAAAGTCATAGTATAGTGTGTCGTCCAAAAGCACTCAAAAACGTCATAGTATAGTATGTCGTCCAAAATCACTCAAAAACGTCATAGTATAGTATGTCGTCCAAAATCGTTCAAAAACGTCATAGTATAGTATGTCGTCCAAAATCGGTCAAAAACGTCATAGTATAGTATGTCGTCCAAAATCACTCAAAAAAGTCATAGTATAGTATGTCGTCCAAAATCGTTAAAAAACGTCATAGTATAGTATGTCGTCCAAAATCGGTCAAAAACGTCATAGTATAGTATGTCGTCCAAAATCGGTCAAAAACGTCATAGTATAGTATGTCGTCCAAAATCGGTCAAAAACGTCATAGTATAGTATGTCGTCCAAAATCGTTCAAAAACGTCATAGTATAGCATGTCGTCCAAAATCGGTCAAAAACGTCATAGTATAGCATGTCGTCCAAAATCGGTCAAAAAAGTCATAGTATAGCATGTCGTCCAAAATCGGTCAAAAACGTCATAGTATAGCATGTCGTCCAAAATCGGTCATAAACGTCATAGTATAGCATGTCGTCCAAAATCGGTCAAAAACGTCATAGTATAGTATGTCGTCCAAAATCACTCAAAAACGTCATAGTATAGTATGTCGTCCAAAAGCACTCAAAATAAGTCATAGTATAGTATGTCGTCCAAAAGCACTCAAAAACGTCATAGTATAGTATGTCGTCCAAAATCACTCAAAAACGTCATAGTATAGTATGTCGTCCAAAATCGGTCAAAAACGTCATAGTATAGTATGTCGTCCAAAATCTGTCAAAAACGTCATAGTATAGTATGTCGTCCAAAATCGGTCAAAAACGTCATAGTATAGCATGTCGTCCAAAATCGGTCAAAAACGTCATAGTATAGTATGTCGTCCAAAATCGGTCAAAAACGTCATAGTATAGTATGTCGTCCAAAATCGTTCAAAAACGTCATAGTATAGCACGTCGTCCAAAATCGGTCAAAAACGTCATAGTATAGCATGTCGTCCAAAATCGGTCAAAAACGTCATAGTATAGCATGTCGTCCAAAATCATTTAAAAAAAGTCATAGTATAATATGTCGTCCAAAATCGTTCAAAAACGTCATAGTATAGTATGTCGTCCAAAATCGGTCAAAAACGTCATAGTATAGTATGTCGTCCAAAATCAGTCAAAAACGTCATAGTATAGCATGTCGTCCAAAATCGGTCAAAAACGTCATAGTATAGCATGTCGTCCAAAATCGGTCAAAAACGTCATAGTATAGCATGTCGTCCAAAATCATTTTAAAAAAGTCATAGTATAGTATGTCGTCCAAAATCGGTCAAAAAGGTCATAGTATAGTATGTCGTCCAAAAGCACTCAAAAACGTCATAGTATAGTATGTCGTCCAAAATCACTCAAAAACGTCATAGTATAGTATGTCGTCCAAAATCGGTCAAAAACGTCATAGTATAGTATGTCGTCCAAAATCGGTCAAAAACGTCATAGTATAGTATGTCGTCCAAAATCGTTCAAAAACGTCATAGTATAGCATGTCGTCCAAAATCGGTCAAAAACGTCATAGTATAGCATGTCGTCCAAAATCGGTCAAAAACGTCATAGTATAGCATGTCGTCCAAAATCGGTCAAAAACGTCATAGTATAGCATGTCGTCCAAAATCATTTAAAAAAAGTCATAGTATAATATGTCGTCCAAAATCGTTCAAAAACGTCATAGTATAGTATGTCGTCCAAAATCGGTCAAAAACGTTATAGTATAGTATGTCGTCCAAAATCAGTCAAAAACGTCATAGTATAGCATGTCGTCCAAAATCGGTCAAAAACGTCATAGTATAGCATGTCGTCCAAAATCGGTCAAAAACGTCATAGTATAGCATGTCGTCCAAAATCATTTTAAAAAAGTCATAGTATAGTATGTCGTCCAAAATCGTTCAAAAACGTCATAGTATAGTATGTCGTCCAAAATCGGTCAAAAACGTCATAGTATAGTATGTCGTCCAAAATCGGTCAAAAACGTCATAGTATAGTATGTCGTCCAAAATCGGTCAAAAACATCATAGTATAGTATGTCGTCCAAAATCGGTCAAAAACGTCATAGTATAGTATGTCGTCCAAAATCTGTCAAAAACGTCATAGTATAGCATGTCGTCCAAAATTGGTCAAAAACGTCATAGTATAGCATGTCGTCCAAAATCGGTCAAAAACGTCATAGTATAGCATGTCGTCCAAAATCGGTCAAAAACGTCATAGTATAGCATGTCGTCCAAAATCATTTTAAAAAAGTCATAGTATAGTATGTCGTCCAAAATCGGTCAAAAACGTCATAGTATAGTATGTCGTCCAAAATCACTCTAAAAAAGTCATAGTATAGTATGTCGTCCAAAAGCACTCAAAAAAAGTCATAGTATAGTGTGTCGTCCAAAAGCACTCAAAAACGTCATAGTATAGTATGTCGTCCAAAATCACTCAAAAACGTCATAGTATAGTATGTCGTCCAAAATCAGTCAAAAACGTCATAGTATAGTATGTCGTCCAAAATCGTTCAAAAACGTCATAGTATAGTATGTCGTCCAAAATCTGTCAAAAACGCCATAGTATAGTATGTCGTCCAAAATCGGTCAAAAACGTCATAGTATAGTATGTCGTCCAAAATCGGTCAAAAACGTCATAGTATAGTATGTCGTCCAAAATCGGTCAAAAACGTCATAGTATAGTATGTCGTCCAAAATCGGTCAAAAACGTCATAGTATAGTATGTCGTCCAAAATCGGTCAAAAACGTCATAGTATAGTATGTCGTCCGAAATCGGTCAAAAACGTCTTAGTATAGTATGTCGTCCAAAATCGGTCGAAAACGTCATAGTATAGTATGTCGTCCAAAATAGGTCAAAAACGTCATAGTATAGCATGTCGTCCAAAATCACTCAAAAACGTCATAGTATAGTATGTCGTCCAAAATCGTTCAAAAACGTCATAGTATAGTATGTCGTCCAAAATCACTCAAAAAAGTCATAGTATAGTATGTCGTCCAAAATCGTTAAAAAACGTCATAGTATAGTATGTTGTCCAAAATAGGTCAAAAACGTCATAGTATAGCATGTCGTCCAAAATCACTCAAAAACGTCATAGTATAGTATGTCGTCCAAAATCGTTCAAAAACGTCATAGTATAGTATGTCGTCCAAAATCACTCAAAAAAGTCATAGTATAGTATGTCGTCCAAAATCGGTCAAAAACGTCATAGTATAGCATGTCGTCCAAAATCAGTCAAAAACGTCATAGTATAGTATGTCGTCCAAAATCGTTCAAAAACGTCATAGTATAGTATGTCGTCCAAAATCACTCAAAAAAGTCATAGTATAGTATGTCGTCCAAAAGCACTCAAAAACGTCATAGTATAGTATGTCGTCCAAAATCACTCAAAAACGTCATAGTATAGCATGTCGTCCAAAATCGGTCAAAAACGTCATAGTATAGCATGTCGTCCAAAATCGGTCAAAAACGTCATAGTATAGCATGTCGTCCAAAATCATTTTAAAAAAGTCATAGTATAGTATGTCGTCCAAAATCGTTCAAAAACGTCATAGTATAGTATGTCGTCCAAAATCGGTCGAAAACGTCATAGTATAGTATGTCGTCCAAAATCGGTCAAAAACGTCATAGTACAGCATGTCGTCCAAAATCAGTCAAAAACGTCATAGTATAGTATGTCGTCCAAAATCGTTCAAAAACGTCATAGTATAGTATGTCGTCCAAAATCGGTCAAAAACATCATAGTATAGTATGTCGTCCAAAATCGTTCAAAAACGTCATAGTATAGTATGTCGTCCAAAATCGTTCAAAAACGTTATAGTATAGTATGTCGTCCAAAATCGGTCAAAAATGTCATAGTATAGCATGTCGTCCAAAATCGGTCAAAAAAGTCATAGTATAGCGTGTCGTCCAAAATCGGTCAAAAACGTCATAGTATAGTATGTCGTCCGAAATCGGTCAAAAACGTCTTAGTATAGTATGTCGTCCAAAATCGGTCGAAAACGTCATAGTATAGTATGTCGTCCAAAATAGGTCAAAAACGTCATAGTATAGCATGTCGTCCAAAATCACTCAAAAACGTCATAGTATAGTATGTCGTCCAAAATCGTTCAAAAACGTCATAGTATAGTATGTCGTCCAAAATCACTCAAAAAAGTCATAGTATAGTATGTCGTCCAAAATCGTTAAAAAACGTCATAGTATAGTATGTCGTCCAAAATAGGTCAAAAACGTCATAGTATAGCATGTCGTCCAAAATCACTCAAAAACGTCATAGTATAGTATGTCGTCCAAAATCGTTCAAAAACGTCATAGTATAGTATGTCGTCCAAAATCACTCAAAAAAGTCATAGTATAGTACGTCGTCCAAAATCGGTCAAAAACGTCATAGTATAGCATGTCGTCCAAAATCAGTCAAAAACGTCATAGTATAGTATGTCGTCCAAAATCGTTCAAAAACGTCATAGTATAGTATGTCGTCCAAAATCACTCAAAAAAGTCATAGTATAGTATGTCGTCCAAAAGCACTCAAAAACGTCATAGTATAGTATGTCGTCCAAAATCACTCAAAAACGTCATAGTATAGCATGTCGTCCAAAATCGGTCAAAAACGTCATAGTATAGCATGTCGTCCAAAATCGGTCAAAAACGTCATAGTATAGCATGTCGTCCAAAATCATTTTAAAAAAGTCATAGTATAGTATGTCGTCCAAAATCGTTCAAAAACGTCATAGTATAGTATGTCGTCCAAAATCGGTCGAAAACGTCATAGTATAGTATGTCGTCCAAAATCGGTCAAAAACGTCATAGTACAGCATGTCGTCCAAAATCAGTCAAAAACGTCATAGTATAGTATGTCGTCCAAAATCGTTCAAAAACGTCATAGTATAGTATGTCGTCCAAAATCGGTCAAAAACATCATAGTATAGTATGTCGTCCAAAATCGTTCAAAAACGTCATAGTATAGTATGTCGTCCAAAATCGTTCAAAAACGTTATAGTATAGTATGTCGTCCAAAATCGGTCAAAAATGTCATAGTATAGCATGTCGTCCAAAATCGGTCAAAAAAGTCATAGTATAGCGTGTCGTCCAAAATCGGTCAAAAACGTCATAGTATAGCATGTCTTCCAAAATCGGTCAAAAACGTCATAGTATAGCATGTCGTCCAAAATCGGTCAAAAACGTCATAGTATAGCATGTCGTCCAAAATCGCTCAAAAAAGTCATAGTATAGCATGTCGTCGAAAATCGGTCAAAAACGTCATAGTATAGTATGTCGTCCAAAATGTCATAGGTTAGTATGTCATTCAAGTTTTGACATGAAAGACATAGGTTTGTATGTCTTTCAAAATTTCCCCATGCCTGATGGGAGTGGGATTTGAACCTGCTCTTACCCAGGGAAGCTGGTTCAAGAAAGAACACCTTAGACCACTCTGCCAAACTGCAAACATTGCTTTTAAATGTGAAATACAGAATTGTATGTCGTCCAAAATCGGTCAAAAACGTCATAGTATAGCATGCCGTCCAAAATCGGTCAAAAACGTCATAGTATAGTATGTCGTCCAAAATCGGTCAAAGTAGTCATAGTATAGTATGTCGTCCAAAATCAGTCAAAAACGTCATAGTATAGTATGTCGTCCAAAATCGGTCAAAATAGTCATAGTATAGTATGTCGTCCAAAATCACTCAAAAACGTCATAGTATAGTATGTCGTCCAAAATCATTCAAAAACGTCATAGTATAGCATGTCGTCCAAAATCGTTCAAAAACGTCATAGTATAGTATGTCGTCCAAAATCGTTCAAAAACGTCATAGTATAGTATGTCGTCCAAAATCACTCTAAAAAAGTCATAGTATAGTATGTCGTCCAAAAGCACTCAAAAAAAGTCATAGTATAGTATGTCGTCCAAAATCGGTCAAAAACGTCATAGTATAGTATGTCGTCCAAAATCGGTCAAAAACGTCATAGTATAGTATGTTGTCCAAAATCGTTCAAAAACGTCATAGTATAGTATGTCGTCCAAAATCGTTCAAAAACGTCATAGTATAGTATGTCGTCCAAAATCGTTCAAAAACGTTATAGTATAGTATGTCGTCCAAAATCGGTCAAAAATGTCATAGTATAGCATGTCGTCCAAAATCGGTCAAAAAAGTCATAGTATAGCATGTCGTCCAAAATCGGTCAAAAACGTCATAGTATAGCATGTCGTCCAAAATCGGTCAAAAACGTCATAGTATAGCATGTCGTCCAAAATCGGTCAAAAACGTCATAGTATAGCATGTCGTCCAAAATCGCTCAAAAATGTCATAGTATAGTATGTCGTCCAAAATCGGTCAAAAACGTCATAGTATAGTATGTCGTCCAAAATCAGTCAAAAACGTCATAGTATAGTATGTCGTCCAAAATCGTTAAAAAACGTCATAGTATAGTATGTCGTCCAAAATCGTTCAAAAACGTTATAGTATAGTATGTCGTCCAAAATCGGTCAAAAATGTCATAGTATAGCATGTCGTCCAAAATCGGTCAAAAAAGTCATAGTATAGCATGTCGTCCAAAATCGGTCAAAAACGTCATAGTATAGCATGTCGTCCAAAATCGGTCAAAAACGTCATAGTATAGCATGTCGTCCAAAATCGGTCAAAAACGTCATAGTATAGCATGTCGTCCAAAATCGCTCAAAAATGTCATAGTATAGTATGTCGTCCAAAATCGGTCAAAAACGTCATAGTATAGTATGTCGTCCAAAATCAGTCAAAAACGTCATAGTATAGTATGTCGTCCAAAATCGTTAAAAAACGTCATAGTATAGTATGTCGTCCAAAATCGTTCAAAAACGTCATAGTATAGTATGTCGTCCAAAATCTCTCAAAAAAGTCATAGTATAGTATGTCGTCCAAAATCACTCTAAAAAAGTCATAGTATAGTATGTCGTCCAAAAGCACTCAAAAACGTCATAGTATAGTATGTCGTCCAAAATCGGTCAAAAACGTCATAGTATAGTATGTCGTCCAAAATCGGTCAAGAACGTCATAGTATAGTATGTCGTCCAAAATCGGTCAAAAACGTCATAGTATAGTATGTTGTCCAAAATCGGTCAAAAACGTCATAGTATAGCATGTCGTCCAAAATCGGTCGAAAACGTCATAGTATAGTATGTCGTCCAAAATCGGTCAAAAACGTCATAGTATAGCATGTCGTCCAAAATCAGTCAAAAACGTCATAGTATAGTATGTCGTCCAAAATCGGTCAAAAACGTCATAGTATAGCATGTCGTCCAAAATCAGTCAAAAACGTCATAGTATAGTATGTCATCCAAAATCGTTCAAAAACGTCATAGTATAGTATGTCGTCCAAAATCACTCAAAAAAGTCATAGTATAGTATGTCGTCCAAAATCACTCTAGAAAAGTCATAGTATAGTATGTCGTCCAAAAGCACTCAAAAAAAGTCATAGTATAGTATGTCGTCCAAAAGCACTCAAAAACGTCATAGTATAGTATGTCGTCCAAAATCACTCAAAAACGTCAAAGTATAGTATGTCGTCCAAAATCGGTCATAAACGTCATAGTATAGCATGTCGTCCAAAATCAGTCAAAAACGTCATAGTATAGTATGTCGTCCAAAATCGTTCAAAAACGTCATAGTATAGTATGTCGTCCAAAATCGGTCAAAAACGTCATAGTATAGTATGTCGTCCAAAATCAGTCAAAAACGTCATAGTATAGTATGTCGTCCAAAATCGTTCAAAAACGTCATAGTATAGTATGTCGTCCAAAATCGGTCAAAAACGTCATAGTATAGTATGTCGTCCAAAATCACTCAAAAAAGTCATAGTATAGTATGTCGTCCAAAATCGTTAAAAAACGTCATAGTATAGTATGTCGTCCAAAATCGGTCAAAAACGTCATAGTATAGTATGTCGTCCAAAATCGGTCAAAAACGTCATAGTATAGTATGTCGTCCAAAATCGGTCAAAAACGTCATAGTATAGCATGTCGTCCAAAATCGGTCAAAAACGTCATAGTATAGTATGTCGTCCAAAATCGTTCAAAAACGTCATAGTATAGCATGTCGTCCAAAATCGGTCAAAAACGTCATAGTATAGCATGTCGTCCAAAATCGGTCAAAAAAGTCATAGTATAGCATGTCGTCCAAAATCGGTCAAAAACGTCATAGTATAGCATGTCATCCAAAATCGGTCATAAACGTCATAGTATAGCATGTCGTCCAAAATCGGTCAAAAACGTCATAGTATAGCATGTCGTCCAAAATCGTTCAAAAACGTCATAGTATAGCATGTCGTCCAAAATCGGTCAAAAATGTCATAGTATAGAATGTCGTCCAAAATCGGTCAAAAACGTCATAGTATAGTATGTCGTCCAAAATCACTCTAAAAAAGTCATAGTATAGTATGTCGTCCAAAAGCACTCAAAAAAAGTCATTGTATAGTATGTCGTCCAAAAGCACTCAAAAACGTCATAGTATAGTATGTCGTCCAAAATCGTTCAAAAAGGTCATAGTATAGTATGTCGTCCAAAAGCACTCAAAAACGTCATAGTATAGTATGTCGTCCAAAATCACTCAAAAACGTCATAGTATAGTATGTCGTCCAAAATCGGTCAAAAACGTCATAGTATAGTATGTCGTCCAAAATCTGTCAAAAACGTCATAGTATAGTATGTCGTCCAAAATCGGTCAAAAACGTCATAGTATAGCATGTCGTCCAAAATCGGTCAAAAACGTCATAGTATAGTATGTCGTCCAAAATCTGTCAAAAACGTCATAGTATAGTATGTCGTCCAAAATCGTTCAAAAACGTCATAGTATAGCATGTCGTCCAAAATCGGTCAAAAACGTCATAGTATAGCATGTCGTCCAAAATCGGTCAAAAACGTCATAGTATAGCATGTCGTCCAAAATCATTTAAAAAAAGTCATAGTATAATATGTCGTCCAAAATCGTTCAAAAACGTCATAGTATAGTATGTCGTCCAAAATCGGTCAAAAACGTCATAGTATAGCATGTCGTCCAAAATCGGTCAAAACGTCATAGTATAGCATGTCGTCCAAAATCATTTTAAAAAAGTCATAGTATAGTATGTCGTCCAAAATCGTTCAAAAACGTCATAGTATAGTATGTCGTCCAAAATCGGTCAAAAACGTCATAGTATAGTATGTCGTCCAAAATCGGTCAAAAACGTCATAGTATAGTATGTCGTCCAAAATCGGTCAAAAACATCATAGTATAGCATGTCGTCCAAAATCATTTAAAAAAAGTCATAGTATAGTATGTCGTCCAAAATCGATCAAAAACGTCATAGTATAGTATTTCGTCCAAAATCGTTCAAAAACGTCATAGTATAGTATGTCGTCCAAAATCGGTCAAAAACGTCATAGTATAGTATGTCGTCCAAAATCGGTCAAAAACGTCATAGTATAGCATGTCGTCCAAAATCAGTCAAAAAAGTTATAGTATAGCATGTCGTCCAAAATCAGTCAAAAAAGTCATAGTATAGTATGTCGTCCAAAATCAGTCAAAAACGTCATAGTATAGTATGTCGTCCAAAATCGGTCAAAAACGTCATAGTATAGTATGTCGTCCAAAATCGGTCAAAAACGTCATAGTATAGTATGTCGTCCAAAATCGGTCAAAAACGTCATAGTATAGTATGTCGTCCAAAATCGGTCAAAAACGTCATAGTACAATATGTCGTCCAAAATCGGTCAAAAAAGTCATAGTATAGTATGACGTCCAAAATCACTGAAAAAAGTCATAGTATAGTATGTCGTCCAAAATCGTCTAAAATCGGTCAAAAACGTCATAGTACAATATGTCGTCCAAAATTGGTCACAAAAGTCATAGTATAGTATGTCGTCCAAAATCGGTCAAAATAGTCATAGTATAGTATGTCGTCCAAAATCGTCCAAAATCGGTCAAAAACGTCATAGTATAGTATGTCGTCCAAAATCGGTCAAAAACGTCATAGTACAATATGTCTTCCAAAATCGGTCAAAAAAGTCATAGTATAGTATGACGTCCAAAATCACTGAAAAAAGTCATAGTATAGTATGTCGTCCAAAATCGGTCAAAATAGTCATAGTATAGTATGTCGTCCAAAATCACTCTAAAAAAGTCATAGTATAGTATGTCGTCCAAAAGCACTCAAAAAAAGTCATTGTATAGTATGTCGTCCAAAAGCACTCAAAAACGTCATAGTATAGTATGTCGTCCAAAATCGTTCAAAAAGGTCATAGTATAGTATGTCGTCCAAAAGCACTCAAAAACGTCATAGTATAGTATGTCGTCCAAAATCACTCAAAAACGTCATAGTATAGTATGTCGTCCAAAATCGGTCAAAAACGTCATAGTATAGTATGTCGTCCAAAATCTGTCAAAAACGTCATAGTATAGTATGTCGTCCAAAATCGGTCAAAAACGTCATAGTATAGCATGTCGTCCAAAATCGGTCAAAAACGTCATAGTATAGTATGTCGTCCAAAATCTGTCAAAAACGTCATAGTATAGTATGTCGTCCAAAATCGTTCAAAAACGTCATAGTATAGCATGTCGTCCAAAATCGGTCAAAAACGTCATAGTATAGCATGTCGTCCAAAATCGGTCAAAAACGTCATAGTATAGCATGTCGTCCAAAATCATTTAAAAAAAGTCATAGTATAATATGTCGTCCAAAATCGTTCAAAAACGTCATAGTATAGTATGTCGTCCAAAATCGGTCAAAAACGTCATAGTATAGCATGTCGTCCAAAATCGGTCAAAACGTCATAGTATAGCATGTCGTCCAAAATCATTTTAAAAAAGTCATAGTATAGTATGTCGTCCAAAATCGTTCAAAAACGTCATAGTATAGTATGTCGTCCAAAATCGGTCAAAAACGTCATAGTATAGTATGTCGTCCAAAATCGGTCAAAAACGTCATAGTATAGTATGTCGTCCAAAATCGGTCAAAAACATCATAGTATAGCATGTCGTCCAAAATCATTTAAAAAAAGTCATAGTATAGTATGTCGTCCAAAATCGATCAAAAACGTCATAGTATAGTATTTCGTCCAAAATCGTTCAAAAACGTCATAGTATAGTATGTCGTCCAAAATCGGTCAAAAACGTCATAGTATAGTATGTCGTCCAAAATCGGTCAAAAACGTCATAGTATAGCATGTCGTCCAAAATCAGTCAAAAAAGTTATAGTATAGCATGTCGTCCAAAATCAGTCAAAAAAGTCATAGTATAGTATGTCGTCCAAAATCAGTCAAAAACGTCATAGTATAGTATGTCGTCCAAAATCGGTCAAAAACGTCATAGTATAGTATGTCGTCCAAAATCGGTCAAAAACGTCATAGTATAGTATGTCGTCCAAAATCGGTCAAAAACGTCATAGTATAGTATGTCGTCCAAAATCGGTCAAAAACGTCATAGTACAATATGTCGTCCAAAATCGGTCAAAAAAGTCATAGTATAGTATGACGTCCAAAATCACTGAAAAAAGTCATAGTATAGTATGTCGTCCAAAATCGTCTAAAATCGGTCAAAAACGTCATAGTACAATATGTCGTCCAAAATTGGTCACAAAAGTCATAGTATAGTATGTCGTCCAAAATCGGTCAAAATAGTCATAGTATAGTATGTCGTCCAAAATCGTCCAAAATCGGTCAAAAACGTCATAGTATAGTATGTCGTCCAAAATCGGTCAAAAACGTCATAGTACAATATGTCTTCCAAAATCGGTCAAAAAAGTCATAGTATAGTATGACGTCCAAAATCACTGAAAAAAGTCATAGTATAGTATGTCGTCCAAAATCGGTCAAAATAGTCATAGTATAGTATGTCGTCCAAAATCACTCAAAAAAGTCATAGTATAGTATGTCGTCCAAAATCAGTCAAAAACGTCATAGTATAGTATGTCGTCCAAAATCGGTCAAAAACGTCATAGTATAGTATGTCGTCCAAAATCGTTCAAAAACGTCATAGTATAGTATGTCGTCCAAAATCATTCAAAAACGTCATAGTATAGTATGTCGTCCAAAATCATTCAAAAATGTCATAGTATAGTATGTCGTCCGAAATCGGTCAAAAACGTCATAGTATCGTAGGTCGTCCAAAATCGGTCAAAAACATCATAGTATAGTAGGTCGTCCAAAATCGGTCAAAAACGTCATAGTATAGTATGTCGTCCAAAAGCGGTCAAAAACATCATAGTATAGTATGTCGTCCAAAAGCAGTCAAAAAAGTCTAACAAGTTTAACTTTTGCTACCAGCATAATACATCAATGACGTTTAAACCAGTTTCAAACATGGAAGTCTCTGCCTTTGTTGTGCAACTTCAGATGATCAGACATCCAACAAAGGTAGAACACGATGTCAGCGTGGAATGTTTTCATTAGATTCTATCCATCATTCATACAAGGGAAGTCATCTACTGTCAGCTGCTGGAGGTGGTGAAAGATGCCCTTTACATTGACTCTGAGAGTTATGAAAGAAGAGAGAGTTTTGCTTTTCTCATTTTTGGAATAAATAAAAGTGATTTTATTTTTTAAGAATTGTATTTCGTTTTATTAAAGCCTCCATAAATCTTGCCCCACAATGCCAAAGACTGTAAGGAAACATTTGATGATAACAAATTAAGTGCAAATTAACACAAAGGTCAGCAATATCTAAACCAATTTATCTATCTACTATTATATATTTGAGTAAATAATTATTCCTAATCAATTTCCATGACATACATACATAGTGATGTGTATGTGTGTGCATGTATATATGTATATGTCCTGATATTATGCTAAATTCTTCTCAATTAAACTCAACTTTCTCAGTGAACAACTACATCAAACTACCATCCATTAAAATGTCCAAACTTTAAGAGAATATTCAGAACTGTACACAGACCAATACTAAATGCCCATGACTCTCGATTCCACAATTGGCACGAAATTAAAACCTGACATAAAATGGTGAAAGAGCACGGATTTGAAAAGGGTTAGGGTTCGAAAATCACTGTTGGTAAACTGTTTATATATGAAAGAGTCAAATCCACAAAAACACTAGATTCCACCAGGCCAAAGCTCATCCGATCTCAGATGGACTGACTCAGAGTGACTCAGACTGTTCGTCACTAACACAGCTTACAGATCTGTGATGGAACCATGACAATAATGATTACAGCCACACAATCCCGAACCACATGTGCCGCTGTGCCTGCAGTCCAGACCGGTCTCCCATTCAAGCTGTGCGGTCACATCAAAAAAAAAATCCCCCCAAAAAACAAAACTTTTAAGACAATTGAAGTCACACAGCAAGCAAAGGAAAGGATTTCACTTTATAAACACACTGAGTGCTATAAAAACAAACAGAGATGTAACCTAATGATAAACACACCCATGGCTGAACTTTTATGTAACCTGAGTATATATTAACAAGAAACAATAACATCTGCTTTAGGTCTCTGCAATAGTGTGAGGTCTCGGCTTCACACGCCGTCAGATATTGAATGTTGTTATTTAGTGCTGCACAAATAAAACTGATTTTATTTGATTTCACTCGGATTGAAACGCTTTTACAGACTCTTTTTACACTGACGGGTAAATGCGTCCGTCTGGGCTGTGAAAAGTAACAGCTCTCACTGTCACAGGTTGAGGTCAGTAAATAAAATGTAGCACAAGCTTTGGGTTCAGGCTACTTTGCCCGAGAGATTTGCAGAGTTTATTTCAGGGCACACTCTGTAGGTCGAGACACTGAAGTGAATCATACATTAATAACACCGTGTTGGAGTTTACATAAGACAGCTTGCTTGAATTCATTAGAGTGAGCTCAAGTAAGGACAGTCATTTTCCACTGTTTGACTTTACGGAGAGGAATTCTTCCTCTTTTAGGTCAGCTGCAGGAACTGTAATGTAGCCACACCGGTTACAGAGCTGTAAAGGATGAGGTTTGAAGATAAGGCAACGGGTTCAGACGGCTTATCTCGAAAACGCTGATAGAGGGAGCAGAGGCTCTGGCATTGCACAGCACTCTGTTAATATTTCACTGATATATCTGCAGCATTGATGAGCCACACTCAGAGAGGGGATCTCAGAGGAGTAATTGGGGATCAAAGTGCGTCAATCTTCAGCCTACAAAATATTAACAAGACTGCTGTGATCCGTGACACACATTTCAAACTACAGAATTGAGTTATTCTTTCAGGGGCATTCAGATTTGAAACAAAACAAAGTTTTGTTGAAGTTTAAAAAGATTGGTTTGTTTGACAATTGGTCCACACAGACACACACACCTAACCTAACCCAAACCTCAGCCTAACTTCAAAAAATATGTCTTTACCTTAAAATATAGTAATTTACATTATGGCGGCTCGATTTTGGTGCCCATACGGAAGACAAATCCCCACCATGTGACTGTGTAAAAAGATTAAAATGAATTGTCTCACTGTATTCATGAGGACCCATTGTTTGGCCTCTTACACCAACATACCTAACCTGAACCTAATTTAAAAGGGACTCTTTAATAAACAGCCACGTCAGTGTGTGTGGTCTGACAGACCTCTAAGTATTTTAAGCTCCCAATAAACACAGTAAAATACGGTGAAACACACACAGAGTTAATAAATACACAAACTGCGATCCACAATGCAGCTCAAATCTGTTTTCTGGGAAATTGACGTGTTCTCCGAAGTCGCTCCGTGCACAAGATTTTGATAACGAAAAAAAAGGAAACCACCTGTTATCTGGAATTTGGACAGAGATAAGTGGAGCCAGCCTGTTTCCCACAGCAGCAATAACGCAGCGTTTAGGGTTGACTGACGGTAAATATGATGAAAACCATGTCAGGTTTTCTCCTCATCTGTCCCCAGTCACACACACACACACACACACACACGTCTACATCAATATGTGACCCTGAGCGAAACACTCCAATTAGTCACAATGTAAACTGCTGTTACACGATCCCAAATCAACAAGACAACTTTAGTACCCGGAGTCACATGCTGCTGAGAGCATCACACCCTGCAGCGGAGTGTGTGTGTGCGCACACTCAGATTGTTAATCAATAATCAGGGCATGTTTTTCCCTGACTAAGCATCTCTCGCAAAGAGCAATGCGGGCTGTCTGGCAGATATGACAGCACACAGTCTGTCTTGATGGAAATCACTTTAATAGGGGACTACCGGACGTTGAACCTGGAGCAGACGGGTCAGAGCCTCACGTAGTCTTGAGTCCTTTTTATTTGTGTGGTGCCAGATCATAACAGACGCTCTTTGAGGACACGCAGGACGAGAGCGTGATAAATGTTATCACTTCAACAGGATGAGGTGAACACATGTTTTTAAGGTTTGAATAGGAATGTGAATTTATGACCTTCAAATCTCACAGATAGTGTTTATGGCCAGTGTTTATTTTCTTTGTATAGCTGTGGCTTGTGTTTTACTCAGCATTTTCATCCCCTATTTTTGTTAAAGTGGGAGTATAGTCTTATATTTTGGTTTATTTTTGTATTTCCTCCCTTATACTGAGCTGATGTGACATACATTTCCCACAAGTGTCTCTGTTTTAATAGTGAACATTATTTTCTTTCAAGCCCGTGGCTACAATTAGAGAATTTTGGCAACATCTGCTGCAATTTGCATAAATAAATGGGATTTTTTTTTTTTTACGAGGGAGGAATACTTTTTGAGATTGTAGCGTCTCAAGCCCAATGGGAATGAAAATCTATCGTCCCTCTGACTTAAATTGAAAAGATAAAGCCTCAAGGCAATTATCTAATTGCTAATGTGTAATACGGGGGCCTCTCAATAATTAACGAGGCAGGGCTCGCGCAACGGCACTGACGTCAGCTCTGATTAGAAAGAGGCGAGTGGATGGAAGTCAAAGTGGTGCTGTTTGAGAGCAGGACAGACCATAAATTATCACCATAAATGTTACATTACGGCAACATTTATTCATTTCATAATTATCCTCTCGGGTCATAATAAAGTCAGCGAGAACAAACTCTGTTGACGATCGCAATGTCTTTACTGTAAATGTGTCTTTATTTTTTTTGTCATCACCGTCCCTCATTTTCCTGTTAAGGTTGTGGTTGATCCTAAAATGTCAGGAGTGTTTAACTTTTAAGATAAAGTTTAAGTTTGTTGAATCAACACGAAACACGTCCTCGACAACAACATGTAGAGCCAGTCGAGGCATTAATCATGACTACACACATTGTGATTTTAATCTACAACATAAAGGGCTATTAGAGGTTTTGCCTGCACCTACACATAGATGAACATAAAACAACAACTCCTAGATAAATAAATCAATGAACATGACCTGGACCTGGGTTTATGGGACACACTCAGGGTCCTAAGTGGTCAGATGACCTAAAGACCAGGACTTAAAGACTTAACATTTATTTTTTTTTAAAGTCACTCTTAAAAGACTGGCACACAGGCTGAAGAAACAGAAGACACAGCGAGCTGTGTGAAGCTGACGGAGAGACACACAAACAGTTAAGAATCCCCCACACACACACACACACACGGTCTGACACTGTTGCTGTTTGAATGTGCAAAGTGTCTCTTTGTTGTATAATTCACACCTACTTTTTTGTTCGTGGAATTTGTTTGTAATATATATTTGATCTACATTACATTAAGAGGAAAGATCAACATGTTGTACTATTAATCCCTGGAGAATATCACATGGTCACCAAGTGAAGCCACGCCACAGATTATCAGCTCAACTACGAGAAAAATCAATTCACCACGAGTGCCATTATCCTGAAACCTGTAGTCAGTGTGCAACTTTTAAACAAAAACAAATATCAGTTTAATTCAAACCATCATCATGATCATCTGAGTTGACATAACGCTGATTATATCTATCAGCTCCACATGACTCTCTTTGTTTCTAAGCACAGATTTGAAATACCCATGAAAAGTTTCAGAGGTGAATTCTAGCAGTTTGACCACAGAATATACAAGAAGAAGTCACTCCATGCTTCAAATCACAGTATCGGGGGTCTTAAAACCATAAACTCGCTGTGAACCGCCTCCAAGTTGGGGGTGTGGTGATACCACATTCGGGGGCCTTTGTTTACCAGGGGGTTGGACTATGTAAATGTGATGATTCTGTCACTTGGCTCCCCCAGAAAGGTGTAAATCCTTGAGGCTAAAATTCTACCTAAACCAGTTTGAGGAGTGCCTTACAGTCACACGGCCACATCCTCTTGAAACATTTCCAGATTTCCAGGTGTCAGATATTCTTGGAAAGCTTAGACTTTCCAAGAACTCAAAATGCCCCTCGGGAGGCGTGGTTTTTCCACGGCTGGGCACAAATGTTTTTTGGCCCCGCCCGCCCCTGCGCTGCAGATGTACACACGCAAATGCTCGCTCGAGTATTGCTTTTCCGATGAGCAGCTTTAAGATGTAAAATCAAGAAAAGTAAAGACACAAAAATGGTCTCTAAGGCTGTATGAACTCGACACAGTGAGCTGCAGACTGCGACATGAAAATACATCGATTAAAAAAAGCTTAAAAGATGAGGAAACACGCCAGTGATAATGAACAGAGCTACACTGCAACACATTATTTATATGCAGAGACGCAGCAGCAGCATGAAAGCAGCCAACAACTCATCAGTCAGCACAGTCTATGTCAGCATGCAGAGGCTTCGGCTGCCAGTGATTCATGCTTCTTCACAGCAGCAGCGGCAGCAGCAGCAGCAGCAGCAGGAATGCAGCCACAGTTACTGTGCAAGTGTACAAACCCAAGAAGCACAACTTGTTCCCAGCACAAATATGCAAATAACAGGTCGAGCACTAAAAACTGTGACACTTATTTCAGACTGCAGCTTCAGAGTGAGTGAGAGGCTGCAAACAGAGTGGACACAGTTATAATAAAGCACTTTAATCAATCTATCCAAAATAAAATCAAAAACAAAGGCATTGACTGTTTCTGCTGTGCCTTGATTGATAGTGGCTGCACAGGTGTGAATGAGCCGGTCTCTATAAACACACATCTGCCAGAACCTTGTCTTTAACTGGGAGGAGAATTTAAAGAGTGCAAAGTGAGGCTGTCAGAGTCAAAGTACAGACTGTGAAACATTTGCATGCATCCTTTTCAGGAAACAAAATCAACAGTCTGCTATTAAATTATAGAGAATAGCGACCAGAAAACACTGAGAGTGTCACCCTCATGGTGGCGCTGCACAAAAGTGGAATGCTAAATATGTGAGTCCTCTTTGTGAACTATTCCACCACCAGAGTTTGCTTTTCTGCTCCAAATGTACACACAGAAACTGGAAAAAAAGGCCTTTGTGCATATACACATACATTTAAACAATTTCCCCTTGAGGAAATATATATTCTATATATATATATATATACATATATATATATACACATATATGTATATATATGTATATATATGTATATATATTATATTCACTTCGCTTGCCCCATTGAATGAGCTGCAGCAAGACTTAAAGCTTAGTCACTTAATCTCACTAACTGCTTTAATCTCAGAATGTCAAAACTTCTCCGAAAAGATCAAGAATTGAAAAATAGCTTCTTAACCCAATAAGATTTAATCTTTTGTTAAATCAAGGTCAGTTAAAGGAAATGAAAGGATACGTATGCCGCGTGCATGACTTTGAGCGAGTGCGTCGACAATGATTTTCTGTCATCACTCGAAATTTAGTTTGCATCGTGACAAGCATGGAATGCACTGTTGTCATGGTTACACCAGTTTTATTGAACATCTGATTTACTAACTGTTTGTGTGACTAAACACTTTGTGCTGGAAAAATGAAAACGACAACACTATTTCACCCACAACATATAAAAAATCTACCAAATTGTTTACTCAAACTGGAAGAGCTGCTCTCAGTTTATAGTAAAGTCAAGTTGCGACCAGTCATGACGTCGCCGACAAGAGTCTGAACTCTTATTATTATTAAACCCATTTCATTTTATTGACAAATCACTATTGGTCTTAAAAAAACACTTGTTTTGAATCATGTTTAACTTGCATAGCCTTATGTTCCACATTGTAAACAAAAACAAATTGAAAACATTTTATTATGAAAGAGAATACAACCTTTCAAAGTTGCCGGCAGAGGAAAAAATACACTTCATATGAACCCAAAAGGATTATGTAAAAAATAAATTTACAAAGGTGAACATTTTAGTTTTTTAGTAAACACAAAATCCAGTTTCAGTTAGTCCAAAAACCCTAAATGTCACGTAAACGCTTCACTAGGCACAGACTGTGAAGAGAGAGACCTGCACCACCAGCGTCACATGACCAGAATGTGAGTGAGGAATGCACATGCAGTGATCACATGAGCTATGAAGACTATACTTTATGATGAAAGAACCAAAAAGAAGTGTTATCTGTAGATACTGATGAAGTTTGTGATATGGATCATGAAAAAGCCAGTATACAGTAAGAATGAGCGTCGCCGCTGAATCAACTCTCCAACAGTAGCGTGGTCAAAAAGCGTACACCTCACTGGAATGACAGCTGATCAAAATCTATGTTTAACTATCACAACACAGTTGGGGATTTATAAACATTTCAAATGTCAAAGGCCACGGAGGGGATGACCTCTGGCTTTGAATGCCCGAGGATTCATTGTGATGCTAATCCCGCGTTATCCAGTCAGACCTTAAAATAAACCCAGCGCTCTGAAGAATGAGCTGTAATCCCTCGTCAGCGAGCCTGTGTGTGTGTGTGTGTGTGTGTGTGTGTGTGTGTGTGTGTGCTCCTGTTCTGAGCAGGCATGTTATGTCACAGTAGTTTAAACTATCATCAAACGTGAGCAGGTACAACAACTAACTATAACTATGTACTGTACATAAAGCTGCTGTTGCTGCAGCATCAGCCTCCATTAGTGCATCAACAATGGAATGGAAAAGTTTCAGCAGGCTACAGTTTATTCTGGTCAACAAGAACTTTAATGACCCTAATGATTTATGAGGATTCATCCAGGGCAGCAGAGACAATCACATCGGGATTCT
Organism: Solea solea; assembly: GCF_958295425.1. Classification (NCBI taxonomy): domain Eukaryota; kingdom Metazoa; phylum Chordata; class Actinopteri; order Pleuronectiformes; family Soleidae; genus Solea; species Solea solea. The sequence continues at coordinate 5,937,043 of NC_081152.1, forward strand.
TTATGAAGGTGTATTTTTATTGTGGAACACCAGCTGCTGACACCTAGTTCTTGGTCAAACGTGTGATTTTTTTCTTCTTGTGTAGGAATTAAAGTGGTGATATAGTGTTTTCTCTGCTCCTTTTGTGTGTCATTTCCATTCTTATTCGATCTATTCTGGCCTTTTTAAAGGTAAAGTGACCATAATGTAATGTAAATGAAAAGTACCCTTCAAATAGAGTTTGATCAATTTATTTGCATTAGGATTGTTAGTGGTTCAACCATGAGAGTGGCATCTTAAAAAAAGTGTTGTTTTACCAAAAATGTCTTGATTGATTGATTGTATATATATGATAAAGTGACAGGCCTGATAACTTCACGCAGTGGCCAACAATGTCACTACAGTACATCCATCCATTCATTTTCTACTGCTTTATCCTCCACATGAGGGTCGCAGGGGTCGCGGGTGCCAATCCCTGCTGACATGGGGCGAAAGGTGGGGTACAACCTGGACAGATCACCAGTCCATCACAGGGACAACTACGCTCAATTTAGTGTCCAATTTATCTAAGGAAACCCGGAGAAAACCCACGCACACGTGGACAACAGTACATTATTATGATTATTGAACTGTTTTACCACAGTTAAAGCATTAAAGCAACACATAGTGCACATGTGAGTGCAGCGTCGCTCAAACACATACAGCATGTCCTTCTGCAAATGAGCTTTTAATCTGGATATCCGCTCCCTTCTGCAATCTCATTGACAAACATGACTTGTGCTATACATTCACTGCGATGTAAAGGCTGATGGACTTTGTTAGCATTTGCTCTAAGGAGCTTTAAACCAAAAAATGCCCACAAGTCCAGATGTTGGGGGGAAAAAAAATAAAATAAATGATGCTGTGATCCGTGTAGTGAAGCAGATTGAGCCAGTCGTATGTGAGCTTCCTCCTGTAACATGCCCTAAACATGGCTGCAATCCTCTTAGGCTCTGGTCCAACTTGATGTACATCTCCAGCTTTGCAATGAAATGTATTTTTTTTTGCCATAAAGCCCTCGATGTAAAGCACAGATTACAAGATCCCATCATTTGGGGCGAACAGAAACATGGACGCATATGAAACAAAAGACATCAGAAGTAGTAATTCAGTTTCATGTAGCTGTCAGCGCCGCTTTCTTGGCTTTTAATCAGAGGTCAGACATCTGGCCTCTGAGCTATTATGTAATTACTTTGCTTTTCTAAAGTGGACAATAGCATCGGATCTATAAATCTGATCAAATCCTCGGTGATTAACTAAATGAGCTCTTGTTACCAGTGGAATGGGACTCCATTAGAGGAGATCACTCACCATCTCGACGGTTATAAACCCCCCCACGCATGTTTGGATTCACCGCACGTGAGAGGTCACCGATGCATTAGAGCCAGTCTCACTTTCCACACTCAAATTTGACGACACGCCGGGCGTTTGGCGTCCAGATGTCAGGAGATAATCACAATGATTAATGACTGTAATAGGTTTATTTCCCCACAATCCTCCTTGTTACGTATTTGACTCCATACCGTGCTCATAAAGAGCTGTGCATTAGATTACACAGGGAGAACGCTCATAACGATGCATTTTATTGCATCATTTAAAACTGACTTTGCTTTAATGGGATTAAATTTAAACGCACAAGCTGACAATATATAACCCAGTTGCAATTTCTTGGTGGGAACCATGGCCTCAACTCAACAGGAAGTCGGCCATTTTGAAATTGCACTAGACACATCAAAGGCGAAAAGTTGTCGAAAAAAGGTTTTGGGGATTCAAAAGGGCGTGGCCTCGGCAAAACGAAACAGGAAGTGCCTCTGTGATCGCCTCCAAACTTTATACGTGACGCAAGAGACTGACACCGAACATGTCTACGGACACAAACTTGACACAACAGGAAGTCGGCAATTTTAAATTTAGGCGCCATTTCGCCACTATAACTTCAGCGTACATTGACGTATACGTTATCATTACAGCCATTTTTGAGGGGATTTAAGAATAAAAGTGAAGACTGTTGAGTGTCGGACGCGAGGGCCCTTTTATTTTCTTTCTATTTTCACCATGAGGTTCACATTATTATTAAGTGAGTGACAATATTATAGACATCACTGCTGTTCTTAGGATTAAGTGTAACAAATATTGAATTGGCAAGTTGACAAGCTCTGCGCCTCTTCATTTTGTGTTGAAGTAAATAATGTAAACACCGTCAAAGTGAACACAGTAAACATTATAACCTGCTCAACTGGAGCCTCTAAAGACTAATGTGCCACTGTCATTGTTGATGGGCATGATAATGTAAGCATTAGGCTGAGGAAGGAGAAAAAAAGTGGCGCTTCCTGTTCAGCCACATGCTGCACCGCTGCTTAAAAGAACGCTTAATTATATTGTGCCAGGACATCGTCGAGTGAAACGTGACAGCACACGGCTGGTGTGTGTGTGTGTGTGTGTGTGTGTTTGCGGTGTACACTGCAGAGCAGAACGTTCTGTGATATTAGAGGGGTTTATATTGACCAACAACTCACAAGAGGGACATGTTACTGAAGCACCTGGTGGTGCGGTTTATAGTTATCTCTCAGTCAGATAATTCTGACACAAGTGTACGTGTAACAGAAGTAACTGAGAAGGCGGGATCTTAAACTAGAAAGCTGTTTCACCACAGCGCCTACAGTCATGCTGCAGGCGCTACAGCTTTCGAAGAAAACACAGCACAAAACACTACATTAAAAATCTATGCTGTGACAGCTAAAGGTGCAGTAGGCAGGATGTTACTTGTTTCCATCAGCCTGTTTTTATGCACATTTGTGATTTAGTGCATCAAAACACTTATTGACATATTGAATTAAAGGGAGATGGAAAAGTTGGCGTATCCATAAACGGTGAAGAGGATGCTTAAAGGTCACCTGCACATTTCACTGCACTGGGGGAAACAGTGGGTGTGAGGAGAAATGTGAGAAATTGTAAATTGCCAGAAACTGTAGTTGTTACTTCAATAATTTGAGGGAAGCAGCAAAGAAAACGCGGCTGTATGCCACTCTTATTTCACGTAATTACGCGCCTTATTATTTCTCTGTGGTGACGATGGATGTTTACGTCACATCCTGCTCATCTCGGTGAACAAACTCCCAGTCATTGCTTTACAAAAGATAATGGAAACACATAAATGCACAGTTTCTTAAACCAAATCTTTGAAAATTGGGTTAAAATTTAGATTATGGAACTTAGCTCTTGAAGAATAATTCCATCACAATTTAATGCGATTTGATCTGCACCTCCTCGTCCCGTTTACAACTTTTGATGCATCTGTCCCATAATGACAACTTTTGACCGATCACAGGACAGTGCAGAGAGAGAGAGGTCACGCTCCAACACAACAACTCTGCATACTGGTCGTTCTGCTCCAGCAACAACTGCCTACGCTGCAAAGAAACCTAAAAAAATAACCCACAGAAAAACATAATCAAACATCAATTTCAGAGATGAGCTTAAGGGAAACAACTGCACACGTGTGTGTTTCTCTGGTGGGAAGAACGCGATGATCCCTGAAACATAAGTGTTGAAATGTCATGTGGATTAAACTATTACTTCTAATAACAATCCACTATTACTTTGCAGCAATCCCGCCTACTACAACTTTAACAGTACACAGTGTACACAGTGTACAGTACACACTGTACGGTATTAGTGAAACCCTTTTTGTTCACACCTCTAATATCAACAATGTTTGTGATGCAGCGTTGTATGCATTGTCTCTTGTTTGAAGATCATTTTCGCAGAAATGCTGCACAGCCAGCTTGTGTCGCCGACTTCCCCTCAGTACAAAATGTGAAAACCACAAAGTTAAAGTCATTATCATCAGCGCGCAGTACGTACAGGGATAACTCAATCAATAGATAGAATAATTAGATAGAGCATGAAATTGCCCATTTTGTCAGTGACACATGTCCCATGATGGAGTGAAAAGTATAGTGTGGAGTGCACTGACAGGTTTGTGGCAGATGATTTAGATACATGTTCACACAGTGCCAGGGACTCTGCACCAAGAGCGGAGCCAATTCAAATATAGCACAGACTCTTGGGAAAAAGTTTCCTGGAAAAACATGATTAATGGCAGGCCAGCGTGTTTCAGTGAGGCTGCATGGCGTGACTAATGCAAACAGGTTTTTCTTAGGAAACACTGTAATCGTTTGCTCAAATGGCACATTCGGAAATTACATTTTCATTTGGGCTCTCCTTTGACCTCGCGGAGAAAAAGCACCACAAAGTGTGTTTAACGTCGCTCTCAGGGACGCGTTCCTTATTTGCACCCGCTACATTTTCCAAAAGAAGTCCTGAAACAGCCCTCAAAATGATATGGCAATAAATTGTTGTTTTTTTTTTTGAAAATGCTGATTACATTTTAAACTCAGGCGAAAGCAGACGGTGAAAAGGCGAACGCAGACTTGTCTCTCGTTGCATCAGCAGGAGAGAGTTGGCTGTGTAAATCTGAGGCAGCTCTTTGAGCAAACAATGATATAACACTATGCAAACACAGAGCATATCACAATGTGAAGCAACACCATGACAGTTCCAAGAACTGTTGGCTAATTTTGGTTCATACTGAGGCGAGGCAGCCTGGAATGTATATACTTCAACCCATGGAAGGTTATATAGCTGTACAGTGGTTAAAATACAAAGTAAAGAATACTGTGTTATACAAGTTTGCACTATAAAAGTCAACAAATTGGGATTATGTGTAAGAATAAGTGACATGTAACAGTGGGGACTGCTGATTGCTTGGAACCACGGTGGCCTTTGCACCCCAGAAAGAATGTTGCTCTTCATAATTTGCATAGTTGCTTCCATTTTAAACCATGAAACACACATTATTTCTTTTTTTGTCAACTCAGGTTGCAGTAGAAACATCGAGTGCATCAGTAAAGTACATATTAAAGGTGCTCATACATTTATACAAACATGGTTATATGTAGTGTGTTCAGTTAATAGCATTTAACCCTCCTATATGTTATACACTGGACATTTAAATCAAATCAAGAGGCTACGTTTTTTTTTATAGCTTTAATACTGAAAGGGTGATTATTTAACAGGTTTCAAATGTTTGCAGAGTAGGCTGCTGCAGGTATTTCATCATTAAAATATTGGCCAAACTGAAACTTTGACCTGATAATAGGACAATATAAAAGGACAAAGAGGTGTGGCAACAATTTGTGCTGGACACATTAAAGGCAAAAAGTTGTTCATCAAATTTTGCCTTATTTCAAATTTCGAATTTTGAATTTAACTGCCATTTGGCCACAAAACAGCAAGTGCTCTCTTACTTGTTATTATCATTCTGTGGCTTTAAGGTCATTTTTGAGGGGATTAACGAATAAAAGTGAAGACTGTTGAGTGAGTGACAGTGAGGTCAGGGAGCTGCTGCACTCCCCGACTTGCATGGGGAATGTGAGGGCCCTTGTTATTGATGTTATTATGATTTATTTTCTGCGAAAACATGTAAATCACGGTTATATTTCACTGGAAAAGTGGACACTTGACCTGTTGGTGTTGTACTATAGGAAAACTCAGCTAGTGAATCAGTGGCATTCAGCCTCCTGAGTCAATGAATATCATGGAAAATCAAACAGCTGTTCAGTCTGAATCAAAGTGCTCCAAAAACTCTAATTTGACCCACATGAAGTTTTCAGAAAGTGACATCGCTTTACAGCACCAAACAGCAGCCTTCCTTTTCACCAAGTTCACCGACAGAGAATGCTAATCATTTTCAACACCAGTGAGCATGTGTCATCACCATGATTGTTTTTTTTTTTATTGCAGAATTTGTTTTTAATAGACAAGTGCCAGACAACTCTTTATAAACACGGAGGGATGAGATCACTGCAAAGATTTTATGCTTGTCTCCATCACTATGAAGCTATTACAAGGACACTTGAATCATGACCTCCTTATTTAGAAACATCTCAGACAGAAATTAGATCTCGGGGATAAGCATAGGTGTAAATCCAGGGCAAGTTATTTCTAAATCTTGAACTTGGTGCGGAAAACTCCCAGCTCTGTGCCAGGCAACATCTTGTGTCTCGTAACCCGTCTATGCATTCCTTATTGTCATTTTCAAACATGACATTCTCCAAAACTTCCAACAGCCGAGGGAGACGTGCTTCTCATAAACCGTGTGAGGGTCAGCCTGAGCACGAATACTCAAGACAACCAAAGCTGTGATCATTACGAGATCTCACACTCCGTTCTATTCTCACTACTCCTGCGCGTTCTCTGTGATCATCGTACGCAGGGGGCCGAAATGTGCCCATTAAAGTGTGAGCTGTAAAACAAACAGAATGAGGTGCAGAGAGGACATGGAAGTGGCTCCAGATCCAGATGAATGACTCGTGTTACAAAGAGACACAGTAGCAATAGATCACTGGGTCACCTGCCTGATCTTGAAAGACTGAAATTAACTCAAGTTATGTAGGACAGTCCCATTTTTGAAATGAACTTATCCCTCCATAAATGCTCTTGTGATTTTAATCTGTGGTCAAGTCTTCAAACATCAAAGCTCCAGGTTTCACTGCAGATCTTAGCCAAATAATGGATTTAATGGTTAAAGAAATTGCATTCATTTTTAAACTAATTTTAGGATCCTGGAGCAGGAATGTACTGATACGCTTAATTAACAATCTTTAAGGGAAAAAAAATTGACTTTTACTGTATGTAACATGTAGGATTAACATCCTTCACATTAAACTCTATATGAGGCAAAAGTAAAAGACTTCCTCCTGCAATAACATTGAACGATATTTTATTTGCTCTCCACTTGGTGAACGTTTTCTCTGCTACAACAAGGTTTCTGTAATTGATACAAATCTGAGAATTCAACAGAGGACCATGAATGTAGTAACATTTGTATCTTCTGCAAATTCATGATGACATATGCAGGATAATCCATAAACACGACTTAGACTCATAAACAAGGCAAAAACTGACCTAACTTACATATGAAAAACTTAAAATTGAGTTATTGCTGGACCTACAGCAAGATAAAAAAGTAGTATACTCAGAAATAAAAGGTAGTTGGGATCAGTTACATTACATAGTGGTGCAAGACTTTTAAAAATAACTTCAAAGGCCATTTCTAAGAACACTGAACATATTTCTTTTAAACATCTGAAGATGGTGCTGTTAATTATTTATGATTTGTGCTCTAAACTATTCTCCAGACTAGCAACAGTTAACCAAATCCATCATGAACAACCATGAGTACATAGAGTAAATGCTGCCATCTGCTGGACAGAATTATAGACCTTATACATAACACATGAACATTGAAGGTTGTGGTTAAGAGCATCCGATTTGTTTGAAAACAAAAACAAAACTTAATTCAATTGTATTAGAGGCCTGAAATGCAGCTGCAGTTGTACAAAAATGTTATGGTTTTATTTTTGTTTCTGAGAACCAGGTGTTTTTGTACTAATCACAGGATAATCACAATGTTTTTATACAGTCATTTAATAAGTTTTGTTTTTACTTACAGATGAATTTCCTTAAAAAGAATTTACTCACTTTAAACATTTAAAACTCACAACTGTAAACTTGTGAGTGATCATAAGTCATGATTGTGCTTAACAATTAAAAGTATATGGATGGATCACACTCTATTTTACCTATGATTGTTTCTTTTCAGGAAACTCCTTAGCTAAGGATTTGCAAATGAATCAGAAATTAATTTTACATTTTTAAAAAGTGACATTTGTCACTCTGAATTGAATCCCCTCATGTGAAGGATGTGGCCTGACGCCCTGACTATGTGCCTTTGACATGTTAATGATTCAGTTTACACAATTTAACGATGAATTCTCATGTGAATACAGTCGTTTAAGTCCCAATAACAACTCCAATATCATGTCCATTCACACTTAAACTCAACACCTAGTTTCCCCTGAAACTTTGATATAACACACAAATATAATGACTCACACAACGCAAAATCAATCAAATTTTTGTTGTAAATTTTCCGGGTTCATTTAACACTGCCAGTATGGTTTGTGAATAATTTAGAGAATACTTAAGAGATGAGGGAACATTGAAGTACATGACTGGTGAAGCAGGTGGTCGAGGTGGAGACGAGAACAAGCTATGATCGCTTTTTTCTGCTTTCTAAATTTTTAAAGTTGGCTGGTCTGAACTTCATCTCTGCAAATTCAATCGAGTGTTCGTGGCCCTTCCAGTGGAACCAGTTGATCCCCTGTGGAAAGAAAGAGCACAAATCAGAGGAAAAGAAACTTTTCTCCCTATAATTCACAGACACGGAGCAAATTCCACGATACAAATCTGAGTTGGAATAAGTAGAAATAAATACAATTTTCTATTGAAAAATGAGTAAAATTGTGATTTACAAGAAACACTAAGATGTCCTGTAGGGTCTTAAATAACAAGAAAATTTAATGACAAAGTTATGGGACGATACTACTTTTTTGTGTGCGATACTGATACCACAAAGTCCGATGCAGTCAACTGTCTAATCAATATTGTTCTCCCAAAAAAGAAGAAAAACAGCCCAAACATGACTCAACTAAAATGCTTTTGCTGATTTTTATTTACATTTTTACAGTCTGTGCATAGTGAAGCATGCGATATATAGGATTTTTGGATTGTTTCGGATTTTACATTCTTTTTTTTACATTTTTATCTGTCCGATATCCGATCCAGTGATTTTGACCAGTATCGGACCGACCATGAGGAATTGGCAGAAGGCAGAACCTCTGATGAAGAAGAATTAGTGATCATCTGTGGTACTTTGACCCTACAAACTACACAACTTGAATAAAAGTGTAAAATATTGACATTTAGTGGGACTAAATGACTAAATAAACTCATACACAGGTTATTTCTTTTGATGATGAAATGGAAAAGTGTGAACTGTACATACCTTGCTGTGGCTGCTGTCACCGTATTTCCCCATGAGGTTGACGCGGTGACAGTTTTTGTACCAAAAAGCACCTTTGTAGGACAGGGCGCAGTTGGTGACAGCGATATCGTTATCGTTGTCAAAGGTGGAGAACGGTCGACCCTGGTGGTAAGTCAAGGAGTCACCTGATAAAGACAGGAACTAATCAGTGAAGCTCGCCAGCTGATTACTGACACACGTGAGATCAATTCAACACTACCCTGCTGGATTATCTAAAGCATTCATTAAAAACCCATGGACATTTTGAGGCTTAGGTGTTAAAGGGTTAAGCAAAACAAATGTCAAACTATACCTTTATATTAAGTAAGAATGCATATACAACACTGACTTTACTTGAATACATTAACAAGGTTGTTTGTGATTGATATTCTTCCCTGTTTGGTACAAAAAGCTGCTGCTTTTCATGTCTTCAGTCGATGACTTATGTTTCAGCATTTATTCCCCAAGTCTTTTTCCATTACACTTTGTTTAAAATGTAAACTTTTACACTGTAGCTATACCTTTGGCCTTTTCTTTCAGTGTTTCTGCCATTTTATTTTAATTTGCAAACTGAAAACTTAAGATATCAACAAGTAGGATGTAAACTCACTGATTTAAAGTGATACCTACCTGCTGTTCCACTGTATGCTCCGACGTAGAGTTTATATCGTGTTCTTGGCTCTGCAATCGTGATCTTGTCGTACTGAGCGTAGACCGACTTGCCCTTGTCCCTCATGTCCACTCGTAGCTCGTAATGACCAGAGGAGGTGATTTTGTGGAGGTTTGAGAGACCTGAACACACATGGAATAAAAAGTATTAGTTTAATAAGTCATAGTTTTAGTTCACAAGTTGTTCGCCAACTTAAAATTATACATTTATAAAAGGAAAAAGTAATGTAACATTTATGGAGATTATGTGTTTTATTTTATATTCTATTTTTCTTATCGTTTATGTCATTTTATTAAAGTGACATTTCATTAAGTAGTCTATAGCTTTTAATTCTATATAGCCAATTCAATCATTTCTTACGCTGAAGCAATTACTAGTTATTTGTTTTACTGTTGAAATGCTGAAAATGTTATCCATTTACTGTTTTAATTCTGTTGGTTTTTCCAGGAATCATGTTTATTTGTGTGATTGTTTTTTCCATATGTAAAAGATTCATTAAGTCTGTCTTTATTACCTAATTATTTGCCAAAAATGGTTTTAACACTGGGCTGAACACTTTTCTGCAGCAATTTGAATTCATCGACTTTAGAGTGTATATTTGGGCCATAAAAAGATTTAATGACTCTGAGTCAGTAGGGAGGGAGAGGGAGAAACACGTGGTAAAAAGACGAATGATCTTACCGAGCCAGAACTCATCATTCATGTTACCAAAGCCAGCAGTGTAGTTCTTCCAGTTCCTGTAGAATTCCAGCTTTCCACTCTGGCGTCGGAGGAAAACCTGAGGAAAAACTTTCGTAAGTGTCACATCGGCCTCACAACAACAACGAGATTCACAGCTGAGGTCACCGTGATGCTGTTTGTCATTAGGAAAACAGCTGTTGCGTAACCGGTGAGATTATATGTAATTAAATATGAAATAGGGTTTTATAATTGCTGTTAATTGGTTTCCAGCAGGTTGGGTTTAACTCACCATCCATCCGCCCCCATTTGTGGTCATGTCACAGTAAACCTGCAGTGGCTGAGCTTCTTCTCCACCCACATAGATGGTGTAAAGACCAGAAGTCGTCTCTCCGTTCAGTAATATCTGAGCACAGTCTCTGGGCCGTCTGAACAACTGTCCGACTGAAAAGCACATATTAAAAAGACATTATCCTTGAGACCTCAGAGGACACAGTTGCTTCATTTCATCCCTGAAACATAAGAAAAACACACATGGGACGATTGAATGTACAGAATTGTGAAAGAGCAAGAATGATGGAAAGGAAAGAACGCAGAAAATAACATTTTCTCCATCAGCAGCTGCTCAGCACAGATTATTTTTCACTCTCTCTGACTGGAGTATCATGTGAAATGAAAGAATGCACTGTTACATAACCACTCACAAAATATGAAGTACATGACTGACGTAAAAGCAGCAAGAACTGAGACTGACAATACTACAAATTAAAATCTCACGTTTGAAATGATCAGCCTTCACCTTTACATACTTAACAGTAAAGGTAAAGGGTTTTTGGCTGAAAATCTATTGCGTATCCCACTAGGTTACTCTGGTATACAGTCATCAAGACTGAGGAAGCCTCAGTTTATTATTGTTGAGGTGGAGCCACTTTTAATCAACGCGTAGTTAAGTCACAAGATAAAAGTGAGAGGTCAAGAGATGAGAAAAAGGGAGGGGAACCATTCAATTTTTATTGCTCTGCAGCTGAAATATGGAATATGGACTCATACCAATTTTTAGTTATGTTTTAATTTGAAATCCTGTTGGTATCTTTCCAAGAATAATGTATATTGGTTTGATTATATATTCGTATGTGAAAGATTTTTATCAGCCTTTACTTTGACCAGCAAAATATACATAACAGTAAAGTATTTATTTTACAGAAAATCTATTGCATATCGCACTGTGTTGCACTATTAGACATCATCGGTCATCATCACTGAGGAAGCCTCAGTTTACTGCTGCTGCTGCAGTATTGTTGAGGTGGAGCCACTTTTAATCAATGTGAACTTAAGTCACAAGATAAATGTCAGGGGTCAAGAGATGAGGAAAAAGGAAGGGGGAACAATTCAGTTCTTATTGTTCCGAGGGTGAAATATAGAATCATTTGAGCTCACTGAGGCCACGGGTATTTTAGGAGTAATCTGCGTCTGAGAATATGACTAACGAGAGGTAACAATGGTGAGAAGTAGACCAAGGGTGTTTTTATAAGACTGATGACGAGGTGAAACTGAAAGTGAGTGCACTCATGGAACCCTTATTTCACAAGTCAGGAAATCCATGCAGGTAACTGCGTCATAATTTCCAAAGGTCTCTGTTTTCACCCGCTCAACTTGAACTGCGTGGACAAAATGCATATCTGCTGCTAAATTTAATTTTATCAGTTGTTTTTTTAAATACGGATGTACAGATTTATCATACAGAATATGTGCATAACTAGCTGTTGATGTAGTAAAGCAAAAAGTAAATGTGTGTGTATCCATGCTTACTGGTTGTGAAGACAGTGGTTGCATGTCGACTCTTCTCTGGTCCAGCGATGGCCCGAAGCCTCACACTGTATTCTGTAGAACCGGTTAGCTGAGCCATGCTGTAAGAGGAGGCCGTCGGGCTTAGCACCACTTCCTGAATTCACAGACACAGCAGTTATGCAGTGCAGGACCATTTTAACAATATAATAAACAGATCATGGAGGGTTGACTGCATTAACTAATACAAATAAGCTGAACCCAGAAAGAAAATAATCCAAACATATAAATTGTACTTGATCCTCAGGGTGATTAGTTATAAGTATATGTTTTCAGCTCAGCTGATGATGGGATGAACGTACCCTGAATTTACCATCAGCAGAGTAGAAGGTGAGTGTGTAACCAGTGACAGCGGCGTGTGGAGGTTTCCATGTGAGAGTAGCACTGTCAGTTTGAATGTCAGTGGCTGTCAGATCACGAGGAGGGTCCACATCTGCAAATACCAAAATCACACTGCAGATTTAAAATCAAGTGATAATGTTTAATGTTTATTTATTACTATGACAAACCTATTCAACAGATCTATGTGCTCTCTTTTAGCTCTGTTATTTACCTGGAATAATCTGGTATTTTTTAGGGTAGAAAAGGTAAAAAAAATACAAAAAAACAAAAAACAATATTGCAAACATAATTAAGTAAAATTAAACATCAATGATTTTTGACACATTTATGTTTTGTCTGACTAAGTAGATGTTTTTTATTTAACTTTCATTTAACTTTAATTTTATAGTTAGTATTTGTCCAAAAACAGCTGCAAGTGTGACAGAAAACTAAGTTTAATAAAGCCAAAGCAGCTGCAGATTCAGATGACAACTGTTTGCAATGCTTTGTCTCTTTGTACAAAACACTTTCACTCAATCATTACATCGGTTATTTCAAAAATGAACATTTTAAAGTACACAAATCCTGATTCTGGTGCTACAGTGTTTGCACACACCTGTGGTGAATTCAGTCAGAGCAGAGTCACTCTTCAGTGCTTGTTTCATAGCGTGAACTGCAACTGTGTAGTGGGTTCCTGGAGCCAGAGAACCCATCTCAAACTCCACCGTGTTTCCAGAAACATGCTCCACCACCGCCGACACTATGAGGCAAAGGAAGGGACACGTGCATCAGCTGATCCAGTCACATGATTCTCAAAGTAATGCAACCTTTGCTTCACCAAAACCAAAAGTTGCTTCTTAAGATTGCCGCTTTCATCAAGTGTTAATGAAAGTCAAACCAACATACAAAACAAAAGAACCAGAAAGACAAAAACCTCACCTGAATCAGTAGTGTATGTAATGACATAGCCATCAACAGTGGCCACAGATGGTTGCCACAGCAACAAGGCTGAAGTGTCGGTGACATTAAGTGCGATCAGACCCTGAGGTCTGTCCAAAGCTGGAAGACAAACAGGAACACCAAGGAAATTGCTTTAATTAAATTTTCTACGAAACGTCTCCAATGACAAGTTAGACTGACGCAGACATCACTGAGAATGTAAGACAAAAAGCAAACCTGTGGTTATAGTGTCAGTGCTGGCGTCACTTTCCTCCAGACCCTTCACAGCAGTGACAGTCACTTGGTAAGCCTTTCCAGGATTCATGTTGGGCAGTAAAGCCTCAAACACACTGCCGTCCACAGACACGGTCATGGGGCTTCCTGTGAGCAGCAGAATAAAGGTCCTGGTCTAAAAACATCACATTCAGCAGCGTGACAGAGAAAATAACTCTGGGATGCTTCTATTATGGTGACTGCGATCAGAGACAAGGGCTCACAGAGTTCAATCCAAGCAAACTTTATCATTTGTTGAACAAATACAGGATGTTAGTGAGCTCAGATTGCTAGTGTCTGTGTGTGCATCTATTTTTACACAAACATTGGGTCCTCACAACTGCTCATCTATGGCTGCAACAGTACAGAATGAACAGCCCCAGTTTCCAAACTCACAGACCCACAGACGGTGAGGTGTGTTTGTGATAAATCAGTGAGGGCTTAGGGCCATTCCACTATGATCATCAAGTGTGTGAGGGCCCTCGTGTGGCCGTCTTGAGCAATTTATAGCCATTTCCATTAGTTGTGTGTAGACTTTGCCTGAGTCCCACAGCATTGTACATCAATTATATGAGTCATGTCTTTTTACAGGTTGAACTTTCATTGCACTTTCCATAACTCTAGCTGTACTCTGGCTCCTATTCTGCTGCACACACCTATCTCTATGCAGAAATGCAATAACCTCAAAGTCTTACCTCCTTCATAGGGCACATAGGTGATACGGTAGCTATCCACAGAAGAGGACGACATGGACCAGTGAACTACGGCTGAAGAGTCAGTCACTTCAGAGAAGTGAAGTCCCCGTGGAGTGCTCAGGCCTGGCAGAGTGTAAATGCATACAGGAAAATGGGTAAAAACAAGGTAAAGTGATGAAATAAGACAGAAGGCAGCACCCTCAGTTTCTAATAGAGAAAGAGATGGAGCTAAACCTTAAACAGTTTGTAGTGTTTTCTTGTACCTGTCTGAGCAACCCCAGTGATAGGTTGGGAGCGATGGTCCAGACTGACACCATAAAGCTCGATTTCATACTCCGTGCCACTCATGAGTCCAGTTAAAACCTTGGTTCGTTCATCACCGCGGACGCTGTACTCTTGAGGATGGGACAATCTTTTGCTGTCTCTTATTTTTATCACAAATCTGTCAAACAGGTCTTCATCAGCCGCCCATGACAGACGGAAGCTGTCAGCAGTGAGGTCTGAGACAAAGAGATGCTCCACCTCCGGCTCTGCCTCTGTTTAGAAAAGGAAACAATGTTGTAGAGGGTGTTTGGCTTTTTTCCCCAGAAATACTTATCAGCTTTGGGGAAAGAGCCAAAGCAAAGATCAGTTTGGAAGAAGTCGGCAGTCAGAAAGGTTTCCAGCTGGCAGGATCTCAATCTGCCATGATCGGACATCTGTTAGTGAAGAGGAGTTAAAAATAGAGCAGGGGGCACACAGGCATATTCTTGGGAGAATTACAATAGAATTAAAACAGTGCTCATTTATGTGAGTTTGTTCATGTTCACTAAATGTGTTGGAACAATTTAAGCAAGTTCTGTTTGAGACAAAGTCTCCATGCGGTCTCAGCCTTGTGCATTCAGTGCATTCAAAGAAAAAGAAACGACTGAGATTAGAAGTTAAATCATTAGACATTTCATGCTCAGATTGTCGTTGATTTGTCAGTGTTTTCCTCCCTCAGATATTCTTGGTTATGTCTCTCCAATGGAGATTTTTAAACTTAATTGATAAGCCATCATAAAAAGGATGAAACTTCAAAAGACGTGCAATAATTAAACATCTGAAGGAAAACACACTTTAAAATATGAGCAAGCATAGATGTTTGTTTTCATATTTTAGAGGAATAAGAAAAACAAATGGCAACTCCACATCTCCTCCTACTGGTGGCAAACTGCATACCAAGATGGAAAAGAGTTAATTCTGGAAGAGAGACTTGTTAGGGTTAGGTAACAGTACAGCACTGAAGCGTCACCATGGAAACATGGCATTCATCAAAATCTGATAATACACAAGCCAAAATTGTTCTATAATGTTGAAAACTTAAATTGTATGAATAATATCTTATTGTAGACCAGCCAGGTTGTGATGGTGAAGCTTCAAATTCTATCAGGGTTTAATGATTTTACATAGACACACACACAGATGAACAGTAGTTGCACTTTTTAGTAAGACGATGGGCCTTGCAGTGCACTGTGATTTGTACCTGTCACAGCCACTGTAGTCAGAGGCCGAGAGAGAAGCCCCGACTCTGACACCCCAGTCAGCCTGACCTCATATCCTATTCCAGTGATGAGGCCCCAGATGTCCAGGTGACTTTGGTTTCCTGGCACAGTGAACTCCTGAGGTTCCAGTAGCCAGCCAGAGTCGGTTACTACTATGTGAAAATGGCTGAAACCCCCACTAGAGGGGGGTAAATCCTGCTGCTGCTGCTGCTGTTGCTGCTGCCTCACCTCCCACGACACCCGAAAGCCGTAGGGGGTCATGTTGGAAATAGTCAAGTTTTCCACTTTAGGCAAAGAGGCTGTCGGGGGTGAGGGGTTTTGTTTGTTTTGTGAAAGGGAACAGACGTGGGAAACGGAACAAGATTCCATTAGGAGCATAATGTGTGCAATGGTTGCAAAAGCAAATCATAGTTTGATTTTCCTGCGAGGTAAAATGCTTTAGAGACAGAACATTATAGTCACCCGATTAAAAAAACAAACATCCCCAGGATTTAGAGGCAACTGCACATTCAGGGCAAATTTGACATGCATCAGAGTGCTTGATATTCCTGCTACAGACTATTGAAAATAGATGCAACTTGTCATTACATGTTAAAGTTTTCTGAAGCGACATTTTAGATAAATGCTCTTCCAGACCATTAGAAGACAAAAGCTTCATGGATAAATATGAAGAAGAGTTTGTATAGAGCAGTAGGCAAAAGTCTGAAAACTATCAACTCGTATATTTTAATGTAGTGCTTAATAACATACTGCAAAAGCTTTGGCTTTAAACCCTAAGGATAACCTGATGTGTTCTGCTAACACTTGGGTGCTGAAGTGTCAACTTAGTGTGTAAAAGTTCTAATCGATCAGTCCTTTATCTCAGTTGTAATTCATTAAATTACATAAAATTAATCAATTTTAAATCTAAAATGTTAGGCTATATTGTGAAAGCCTTTCACAAAAGATGGGATAAGTTGTGCATGCTCAGCTACTCTTTCTACTCGTTAACTTCGGGAACAGTAAATTAGTTGTATGTGCCTGCTTGTGATGCAAGTTAAATGTTCTTTAAATGCATCTTAGAGTTTTGCTGTAAAAAGCTGCAACAAATTTAGAATATTCTGGTACATTTGCCGACAGCCTTAACAATGTTTTAAATTCTAAAATGATTAATACTGTAAAATACTTAATGTAATTGCATGCGAGTGACACACTCTTTTCATTAACAAATTCAAGTAATAGGAAATTGAAAGTATGAGTAAAATACATAGTACCTGTGATGGCGTGAGCTAACACAGAAGGAGTGTGGCGCCCATGAGAAATACCATACAGTTCAATGTCATAGCCTGTGGCATCCATCAGGTTAGGGACTGTAATGTTACGGATTTCACCAGGCAGTCTGAACTCCAGTGGATCAGACTGCTGCACGGAGTCACTGACCCGGATAACAAATTCATCAAAATGGCCTGACACAGTGCTCCAGGACACACTGAGATTATGTGGACTCATAGATGAAGCACCTATAGGCCCCAACTGTGGGACATCCTCTGAATAAAAGACAGAACATGTAGCTTTTCAGTTATGCTTTAACGCAACAATGTGTTTTGGTGCATGCAGTGTCAAGGCAAACATGTGATGCGATACCTGTTGTAGCTACAGCAAATAGGGGCTGTGTGTTCTGGCCACCAGAGCTGGCGTACAGCTTTATGTTGTAGCTAGTGCTCGCTTTGAGCCCGGCCATGACTGTGGCGCGCACGTCTCCTGGTAGAGCGCGCCCCATCGCCTGCGAGGGCAAAGCAGACTCTCTGACTTCTACAATAAAGTTATCAAACTCCGTTTCTCGTGTTCGCCATGACAGATAGAATCTGTCTGAGGTAATGTTAGAAACAACTAGCCTGGACAAATCAGGCTCTTCAGCTACAAGAGAGAGAGAAATATAGAATAAAATCATTTAGAGCAAGAGAAAGCATGTATTAGTCTCTTTTTAGAAATTTGTTGTAAACATGCAAGCCGAACTTTAACTTTATAATAAAGCATATGTTGAAAGTAATTTTACATAGCCCTATTTAGTTTAAGACTCATAATAAAGACAAACAGAATCAAAATACCTGTTGATGCAACAATACTGACAGCACTTGTTCGAGATCCCTTGTATGTCCCATAGAGGTAGGCTATGTAATCAGTGTTGGGCCTGAGCCCTGTGACATCGTGGGACTTTACATTGTGGGATATGTTATATTCCACTGACTCCATCAGCCAGTCAGAATCAATAATCTCCAGGATAAAACCATCAAACTCTCCTTCAGAGCTGTTCCAGAAGACTGAAAAGCTCTCTGATGTTAAGTTTGACAGATATAGTTTGCCAACCACTGGCTCATTCACTAAAGAGAGAAACCATCGTTAGATTTTCATCAAAACCAAGTTGAACAACACAAGTCTGACTTAAAATAGAAAATGTGTTAGTTTAAAATGTGTAGTTTGATTCATCTAATGAAACTGTGTATAGCGTTACAGAAAACTCACCACCATCACTTTGCAGTCCCTGATAGTTTGACTGGCTTAATAAGAGACATAATACATAGGTTTTGAATAAAATGCATATAGTAAGTCTACCATCGTTACTAATGCAGCAATTACATCTAATTGTTTTCTTAACGGAAAAACAAATTGAGTCTTTTTGGTGAATAGCAAAAAAATATTGGCCTGCAAGTGTGGATTAAAAAAGTGAAAATGTGGTTAAAAAATAAATATAATATAATATAAATCATGCATAAGCAGCAGGGTTTGATTACGTACAGAATCAATTCTGCATAATATTAGAGCAGAGAAGTGCCTAACAGAGTAGGACTGCCACAGAAAGTTCAAGTAAATACAAGTTGTTGTTTTTTTACATGCTATAACTACAGTCAAATACATGCAAGCAGGCAAAAGAAACTTTAGGCAAACAGGTTTGCATTACAGTTAACTGCTAATTAAAGTATTAGCATTTTACCTTAAAAAGGACAAGACGTTTTAATCATTTGCCACCTAGTAGTTCAAAAGGAAATGAGATTTACTTTGAGGCTGTGTGAAAATAAACTTTTATCTGGAAGGACAAAACTAAGCTACCTCAGTTTCATTCACACAAACTGACAGAACTCAAATGCCACTAAACTACACAAACTGTGAGCACTTTACTGTACACACCCATGGGCAAATGATCCTTCAAGGTTAATCAATCAAACACACCGAATGACGGTTGATGGGATGAAATGAGATGGTCGGTTGCACTGTCACTGTGTGACAGACAGGGGAGGGTGTAAGTTATTGCTTTGCTTTTGCAATCATTGCAGCACATCAGCATCAAACCTGACCACGATGCAGGGGATGGTAGAGGGTGGAGGGTTGGGGTAGGAGCTTCATGCATTTTGGTACAGTAACTGGGATGAAGGCAGCAGTCCGGGGTAAGAATGAACATTTGAGGGGGCGTCTGCTTGGCTACAGTGATGAGACAGGCACACATCACCCTGCCCCTCTCTCAGCTAGACAGAAACAGTGGCTGGAGGGTAGAGAATGGTTCACGGCATGTTGGTTAAGATGAAGCAGTACAGTACACTGTGGCTGGAGTGTTGAACAGTGATGACAAAACAGGAATTAGAGTTGTTATGTTGTTCTCAGGTCATGCAGCGAGGTGCCGGTGCTCCACTGTGAGCAGCAGAGTCATGTCTGTGTCTGCTTCACATATGAACTGAAACAAACAAATCAGTAGAAGGAAAGGAAGGTCAAAGAGTTAAGAAGACAAAACTCTGCAACAAGGTAAGTTGCAGGTACCTGTGGTGGCTTCAATGTACACAGGTTCAAGGACGGAGCCCTGATACATTCCAAACAGGCCAACCATGTAGCTGGTGTTGGGATTCAGCCCAGAGATTCCCAGGCTTAAAGCATCTCCAGACAGTGTGAGGTTCTGGCTCTCTACGAAATTGTCCAGGTTTGTTACCTCAATAACAAAGCCGTCAAATTCCCCACCCATGGGGCTCCAGGACGCAGTGAAGCTGTCCCATGTAAAGTCAGAGATGGTGAAGTTCACCACCTCCGGCTTCAACTCCCCTGCTAGATAAACAGATCAGAGTGAGGTCAACATATGGACAAAAAATATTACGATAGCATAACGTTTCAAGGCACATTGGTCATATATACAATAGAATATTAGGGCCCCACTAAGAAAATAAATCATAATTTGCAAAATTTCAAGACTTGAGTTTTTAATTTAATTTCTTAAAATTAATTACTAAAATTAAGCCTTTATTCTCAAAATATGATTCAAACTTTGAATGATAAACTTTCCAATAAAGTTATTTTTTATTTTTTTATATATTTTTCTTACAGCATGACAACCGAAATCCTTGAGATATTAAATCTCAAAATCTCTGTCTTAGTTTTATGGCCATAACAGTCGATTGTAAATATGAGTCAGATGTTCAAGCAGAAGTAAATATGGAATCAGGTGATAGACTTGAACGACATAATCATCTGTGGGGGAAAAAAAATTGATGATATTTGCTTCATGTACCTGTAGTTGCAAAATCTTTGAGAGGCAAGGATGGCTTTCCCTCCACCAGCCCTTGTAATGTAATATTATATTGTGTAGAGGGAGATAAACCCTCTATTTCAGCCTTCCTCACACTTCCTGGTAATGTGGCCACATGGGCTTGTGTCTCCTCTGTTGGAGAACTCGCCACCAAAAAGCTTTCAAATGACTCGTCGGGCGCCGACCAAGCCAAGCTTACATTAGTGGAGGAAACGTTTGTGACTGTGAGGTTCTCCAGTACATCCAGGTTTGGGCTTTCAGGCTGAGGCTCAGAGCTCATCACTGTACTTTCAGAAGTGGAAGGCGCCTCAGTGTTTACAGGACGAAGGGTAACCGGGGTTAGTACTGTGTCATTATCCAGAGCAGATTGCGGGGATGTAGTGGCATCTTTGATGCTCAGCATAAGTACGTCTTGTGAGGTAGGCATGGGCGCTATGAGTGAATAAAAGCAGGTTAAAGTACAAGTGTGTTACTGGCTCTGCTGATGGGTGAATAAGAAACAACCTGTCAAGAAAAAACTGAGTTAAAATAAGACAGAAAATTAAATATCTACAGACAAAACCTTTGAACTTCTCGTTGTTCTTAATCTCAACTTTTCCAGGAGCAGTTTATATCATCAAGCAACAGCTGAGTCATTAACAACACCTTGAATCAGTGTTATTAATATTTGAAGGTTCTGAGTAGTCCACCGCAGTGGAGATACACAGTTATCTTCAAAGGGATGAAAAAGCCATGCACAGCCATTTTGTTTCTGCTGGGCTACAGAAAGAATGTTGAATCACTTGTTTGACATGCGAGTTATTTATGGTGTAATTTCCTACAACTGATAAGAGAGATCACTTGATTGTGCAAATGGGAATGATACAAAGAATATCTGGGATGGAATTGTTGGTAACAAGGCTTCCAGAGAGCCAAATGGATGCATTTCTATGTTCAAATGCAGAAAGCAATCAGGGCAGCCAGTACACTGTGACCCATTGCACCCAATGGTGATAATGGCTCGGGGAGAAAACTTTTCCCACTGTAGACTTCTTCATGTTATGAATTCTGTAAGCAACATTTGCAGCACTGAAGCCTCAGAAGATAAAGGATGAGATGATGAGTTTTTGGTGAAAATAAAATCACCTACTTCTGGGTTTGTCTGTCATGCTAAAGCAGAAATTACTTATAAATAGAGATGTTTTGATATCATTTTTCTTCTCCAATACCAATAGTGATACCTGAATTTTGTGTATTTGCCAATATCAACTCCAATACCAGCCTATTTAAAAAGATACCTACTTTAATTATGTATTTCAACAGCTGTTTGTACTTACCCTGTATGAGAGTGATGACTACACCATTAGCATAAGCTTTATCCGGAAGAAACTTAGTAAGCTTAAAGACTTTGTAACGGATCAGTGCATAAACTCTGGCATTTTCTGCAGTGACAAAGGTATTGCCAATATTGGTATCAGTATCAGAACATCTCTACTAATAAAAAGATTTATGATAGGAAATCCTAATGATTAAACTAGCAGCATGCAAATCATAACACTAATCTAAGAAACTGCCTGGCCTCTATTAAACAAATATATCAGCTGAAATGAGGAAGGTATTAACACCAAGACAAATTGTCTCAGTCTAAAAAAGAAGCTTATACCTGTGACTGCAACAGCTTCAAGTATCGCAGATCTCTGGCTACTTGTAATTCCATAAAGTTTTATCTGATACTCTGTCGATGCTGTCAGGCCTCTGATTCTAGAGCCAGTGGCATCTGCAGGAAGCTGGACCTCTCCCACATCCCTTAATCGCAGAGTGTCTTTATATTCTACTGCCAAGCTATCATAAAGGCTGTGAGCGTTTAGTCTCCACGAGAGTTCAAATCCATCAGATGTGACGCCTGAAACGGTCAGCAATCCAAGCTCATCCTCCTCAGGCTCCATCCCAGAGAACTGGGACTCAGAGGTTTCTAAATTCACAAAGCTAATGAAATTGTCCTCCGAGCCTGTGGAAGTCGTTAGCTCATGGTCGTCTGTGTCAGCTAAATAAAATGTGAATGAGGCTAAAAGAAAAAAAAAGAGGTACAAATCAAGAAAGTATCATTTAGGTGGAGGTGCATGTCATTTTCTTTGGGTTTGTTGGATGGATTTTAGCAACACAACTGATGACTAAACTCCTGCCCTATTATGTTGTTCTAGACAGTTGATGAAATAACTGTAAAGAATTGCTAGGCTGGTTGACTGCAACTCTTAATTTTACTGCTCACAGAGACTCTTTTTCCCTGCTCTGCAAGTACCTTACAAAAAATAAAACTGATCTGGTGATAAAAGAAATTAAGTCTTATATTTATGAACAAAGGATTATGGTCTCTGTGAGAAACACAATGTTTCCTGTGGCTGCTTCACAGTAAAAATTACTCTGTGTCACCATTTGGAGACTTTTAAAGTGACACAATGTAGGATTTCAACCTTCAAATGATGTCTGGTGTTACATCAATTTACAACAGGGTGAATGGCACCTCTGTCAAAGCTGTGATGGATGCTGTGTATTTTGGATGAAAGTTATTATTTCGCTCTCACTTTAAAGGCACATTGTGATGAAATTGCAGTATTGTGGTTCTCAACCCACCTGTGTTTGCAGCCAGGGTGACAGGTGCGCTCTTCTTGTGTCCCCTCTCTGCGGTCAGTGTGACAGTGTAGCTCATTCCAGGAGTGAGGCTGGACATGACATAGCTCGTGGCTGTGGATGGGATCTCTACCTCCTCCAGCTGGCCATCTCCGGACACATATACCAGCCTGTAACCAGTGAACTTGGCCCAAGGTTTCTGCCACCTCAGAGCAACAGAGGTCTCCGTGGACTCCGTTCCCTCAAGCTCTCTGGGAGGATCGATGTCTTACAGACGAGACAAGAATGAGATAAAGCAGCGTAATTTAAATTTTTACTCATTTTGCAAGGTGAACACAACTCATAAATCACTTTCAAACTTATGAACTTCATTTCGTCACTTCAGTTGGACTTCTGTTTGTTTATAGAGGGTGTGAAAGACAAGTGTTTGGACAGCTGCTCGGCTGCGTCTCTCACCAGTTTCTGCATTTGTAGTTGCTGGGAGGCTCTCTCTCTCATTCTTCATGGCGGTCACACCGATCCCATACTCCGTTCCTGGGTTAAGCCCTGCCATACAGAGACAAAAAGACATTTTTGATGTTGACTGGTTCAAGCTTGTGGGGGTCTTTACTTTATAGTTACTGACTCTTACCAGTGATAGTAGCTTTTGTGGTGCCTCCTGGTCCTTGTGGGAACACTTCCTCACCATGAGTTGCTCCAGAGATTGGACTGTATTTCACTCGATAGCTGCCAACATCTGCCTGACTATTGGTCCACTCCAGAGTAATGCTGGTGTCTGTCTGGGTCACGGCCTGCAGGTGCTTGGGTGCATCTAGGGCTAAAATAAACATATTTATATATATTTATATAGCACACAAGTGTGCAGCATGAAAATAGATACTGTATCAAACTATCACTAAATGAATATACATATTTTTTAACTCAATATAATAGCACATATTGCAATACTGCATGGCTTCAGTGTAGTTTGTTTTACTAGTATTTACATAGAATTTAAGAATGTTGGTTGACCATGTTAGATCATATGTTATATGTATTTTTTTGGAAAGGTGTAATCATTTTCTTGAGCAGCTGGATATTGTGGTTCTTAGCCAATTCTGCTCAAACAAAAATGAACTGCAAACTTGACCCTAAGAATTAGGGTCATAATTGTTCCTCTCATTTGTTTTCATATTCATAAATCATAACAGTGGCACGCAGGGCCATAAGGGCTGGGTTATATTAGGTTATCAGTAACTGTGATTTAGTAGGATTCTTTGATAGTTGAACATTTAAAAAAGAAAAAAAAGAATAAAAAAATAATAATAAAATAAAGACCCTAGATTTAGCCTATTCACCACATTCTGAAAATAAATTATGTGTGTAATGGGAACCATACATACAAAGTATATGCAGCTTTGCCATCACAAGCCTACCTGTGATGAATGTGGTGGTGACAGGGTCACTGGTGACATCTCTGCTGCTTGAGGTGAGGGACACTGTGTATTCAGTGTCCGGCTTCAGACCATCAATGCTGTACTGCTTGTCAGGAGGGGAAATCACTGCTCTGACTTTGTCCAAGGGGTCGGAGGTGGGCCCGTAAAACATAGTGACACTGTCCACAGGAGCAACTGGCTGAGACCAGCTCACCAGTGCTGAGGAGTCTGTCACATCCTTCACTTCCACTTGAGGAGGGCCGTCAATCTCTGGGAGAAAGTTTACGTAAGAGTGGTGGTCAACAGGGGTTAAAAATATTTGCAGGGAAAAAATCTGTATGAGAAACGATGCCCCCTCCATTAGCTAATAGATGGAGATGACATTATTGAGAGAAAATGTCCAACTTGCTGTAAAAATTACAAACAGCTCAATATGGTTGACGCAAATCCATTTGAGTGTGAGAAGGAGCAATAAACCAATGTGATTGAGTTTACGTAGATGGCTGCATACCCAGATGTCACTCTGTGGGCAAACATGAGCAAGCTGAATTTGATTCAAGCAGCCAAAGGGGAGCTAGTAGATCAAAGACCAGACGGACTGTTGCCACATTTTGGACCATCTGTCGGGAATTAATTATGCATGAAGGGAGACCCAGCAGGAGGGCATTGCATATTAAAGATATCATCTGTGTAGGAATAATTTAGACTTAGTCTCTATATACTGTATGTGTGATTTCTGGATACTGTATCAAAGGAAAAGAAAAGACTCTGAGACCTAACATTAGCACCCCTGCAAAGTTGTTTTTGTTCATTTGTTCTCATATAAAACTCAACTTGGCTCTGCTGGCTCTCTCTGTGCCATTCTGTGACAAACCTCCTGTGTTTACATGTGGAGGAAACATCCTTTCTCAATGTTTTGGAGCAGTGCTAAAAAGACCTCGGGGAGGACAAGGTTTAGCCTTACTTCTATCATTCATTTCTGGGACCTGTGTCTAGTTACAGCTTATACAAATAGATTACATCAGAAATGAAATGGAGCGATACCCGAGGAGTCCATGGACACAGACTTGTAAACTAAATGGCTTTTCCATGCACAGTGATGACTGGCCTGCAAAAGTGACTGCACGAGGAACTGGGGGATATTTACAACAGAATGTATGGAGTGACAGTAAAGGTTTCAGTGAGCAGAGGACAGGAGCTAAGAACAAGATTTAGTGTAAGAGTTACAACATGGTCATGCTAGGCTGAAATTCAATTTGTTTGAGTTATTACTCTTAACTGACAATCTGTTAGATGGGACTGCAGATAGCCAGCTGGTACTTATTGTTGTTACTCTTCATTAAGGAATTTCACTCGGTGACATTATTGTATTTTATTACTGTGTTAAAGTGATGTGAAGATTATTGTACAGCGTAAAACTCACTGGTAGTGACTGTTTTGGATGTTTGTGGTCCTCTTGTGTTGTTCTTGATGATGCTGATGGAGACCTCATACTCTTGCCCTGGTCCAAGGCCAGACTGAAGAAACTGGTTCTGAGAGGACGGCAGGACGCTCACAACTTTTCCATTCTCTTCTTTCTGCATGGATACATGCAAAAACATTGAGTCAGTGCATCCATGCAAACAATCACATAAAATGTTTTTGTCTTAATTTCACCAAAACCAGTTCCACCCATGCAATATTTTTCAAACCACCCCAAAGATATTTGGTTTGGACTCTCCTGACTACAGAATCATGTTTTAACAACAAACATGAAATTCTTTTCCAACACACTCTAATTCAACAATCCAAATAGGTCGACTACATATCCTAAACTCTTCAACTATTCATTATTATTGAGCTTAAAATCATCTTTGGAGAATCATTTTAAGGGATGCATACATGTATATGTTTGGGTTCAGCTATTATAAATTGGTATGGTTCAAAAACTGTAAAAACAATCATATCACCAACAGAAGTAGAGTCTTTGCTACTGACTGAATAAAGATCTGAGCATATAAGTCACGTGTCACCATACTAAGTATTTAAAGTATTTTGATATGTTTGTTAACTTTGATTCTACAATTGGACATATCTACATGAGAATGAGTGAAAACCACATCACTATTCTTACTGATATGTAGTGAAGTACATCATATTAATTGCCCATCAAGTTTGGAGGTCAGGGAAGTACAAGTTCCAGAATGATTAAGGAAACCTCCCTGGTGTATAGGCAACTTTTTGATTGAAGACGTACCTATAGATCTATGATTTCCAGACACCAAGGCAACTTTAATGGTTAGTGGTGAGATAAATCCATGTTTCGCTGACACTTTCAAAGCTTGTAAATTCCTCCCCCCCAGTCCATAAAATTCTCAGCAAGCCTTCAAAAGTGATGTGCAGACTGACCGTGTTGCGGAAATAGATCTCCCAGCCATCAAAGGAGATGTCCAGCTGGTCCCACATTACCTCAACTGAGGTCTCTCTGACAGATTTGAATCTTACACCCTGTGGCTGTGGTAGAGCTGGAATGATGGAAACAAAATTAATGAAAACATTTATCCACATTTTGCCAAAGGAACTAGCTAACACGGGGGCTGTGGGGTACCTGTAGCCACCCTCGCACTGACAGGGATACTCCTCTTGTTGCTCAGAACGGCGTAGACACTGATGATATACTCAATGCCAGGTTCAAGCTCATTGACAGTGGCGGACGTTTTGTCTCCAGACACAGTGATTTCCTGGAGAAGACCACCAGGAATGGTGGGCACAAACGTCACAAGGTATTCTGTCACCAACATCTCATTCTTCCAGGACAGGTCCACTGTGTCAGTTGTGACCTCGTCAACAGTAAGGTCCTTTGGAGGAGACACTGGAAGAATGGGAAAAAAGAAAAATTCTCATAACCACCAGATGTCACACACCAGCGAGCTGATGCAAACTCCAGTGTCACATCTGGCTGTGGTGTGAGGAACTGCAAAATAAATTGACCAAAGTGCAGAAAATGGCAACACATTATGGTGACAGCCTCTTTTTTTAAATTCACTAAAATAGTTTCTTGGAATGAATGGTGGGTACATTGAGGGGAGAGGAAATTGCATCACTTTGGATTTGCTTTTATTGAACAAGTAGAAACGGTCAGGAAACTGTAAAGCAAACTTTTTTTGCACCACGCTTGAACAGAGGCTCTTACCTCTGGAGCAGTCCTCGCCGATGTATCCCTCATCACACATGCACTGACCATTCACACATCGGCCTTTGTCGTCGCAGTTGTTGAGGCAGCTCAGCTCTGCACAGCTCTCTCCTTCATATCCACTCTCACAAGCGCACCTCCCTTTGATGCAGCGCCCCCTGTTGTTGCAGTTGTCTGGACAGGCGTGCACAGAGCAGTCATCTCCCGAGTAGCTTTCCTGACAGACGCACTTGCCATCTACACAGTGACCTCTGGCCAGGCAGTCGTTGGGACAAGCTTTGTGACTGCAGTCCTCTCCTGTGACACCTTCGTCACAAACACACTGCCCATCGATGCAGCGGCCACGGTTTTGGCAGTTGTTAGGGCAGCTCAGTTCACCACAGTCGTCACCTTTGAAGCCTGCATGACATACGCAACGTCCGTCAATGCACTCGCCACGGCCGTAGCAGTCTGAGGTGCAGGACTTGATGCTGCAGTCCTCCCCAGCGTAGCCTTCCTCACAGACACACTGGCCATTAACACAGCGCCCTCTATGCTGACAGTTGTTGGGACAGGAAAGCTCAGAGCAATCATCGCCCTGGAAACCAACATCACATGCACACTGTCCATTTATGCACTGGCCTCTGTTGTTACAGTTGTTTTGACACACTAACTGGCTGCAGTCTTCACCTTGGTAGCCTTCGTTACATAAACACATTCCATGTACACACGAACCTCTGTCGTTACAGTCGTTGAGGCAAGTGAGGTGAGAACAGTCCTCTCCGCTGTAGCCAGCAGTGCAGACACACTGTCCATCAACACAGAAACCATTACTATGGCAGTTATTGGGACAGGTGCGATCTCCGCAGTCCTCCCCAGTGAAGCCCTCATCACAGTAGCAGGTGCCATTCACACAGCGCCCACGGTCATAGCAGTCTTTGGGACAGATGAGCTCAGAGCAGTCAGTACCTGTCCAGGGGACGTCACACACGCAGTCTCCATCATCACAACGGCCACGGCCTCTGCAGTTGTTGAGGCAGTTGGTCTCGGAGCAGTCTTCCCCAAAGAAACCATCCGAGCAGGCGCAAAGACCGCCCACACAACGGCCATGGACTCCACAGTTCACAGGGCAGTCGTCGAGTGTGCAGTTCTCTCCAGAGAAACCCTGGAAGCACTCACACTTTCCGTCCACGCAGCGTCCTCGGTCCTGGCAGTTGCTAGGACAGTTGGGCTCAGAGCAGTTGGGTCCCCTCCAACCAGGCTCACATACACAGCCACAGGTGTCACCACTGTAGTTTCCGTGACCATTGCAGTAAGGTTTTGTGACCACCTCACCTTTGATTAAAAAAAAAAAAAAAAAAAAAAAAAAAAGACTAATATTAGTTTCACATTCTATTGATCAAAGTTAAAAGTTTGAATATCATCTCTACAGCCATGGAAGTACACAGATAGTAGGCCTCTAGCCATTTGTTTACTATTATTTGTTGAAGCATCATCTAAAAGTGTGTAACAATTCAAACAAATTGCATTCAAGTTGTATTGTCTACGAGACAACAGTGAAGTATAAGATTTGCCACTGTACATTTTTTCAATTAACTCTTATTCGGGGGTGACCCTATTTCACTTGAGCCGACGTGTGCTGAAATGTCTGTGCACGCCACTGTCTATGAGAGTGGATTTGATCATTTCTTTCAACACCTCGATCTCTTTTCTAAGCGCAATCAACTTGATCATTCTTATGGAAGTCAGACTTTACATACATAGTGCCAAATACAAAGCAACAGCCAGTTAGCTTTGCACAGTGACTGGAAAATACAGAGAGAAACAGCTTCTCTGGCTCTGTTCTAAGGGAAATCAAATCCACCGACAAACATCTCGAGAGATCCCACACTAGCAAGTGTTGTCATACATACTTTGAAAAGCAAAAAGCTGTATTTATATAGGAGGCTGTGTGGGGGATTCATTCTTTGTTTGACAGCCATTTCTTTCTTTTTTTCCTTTTCTTACAACATGAATACAAATAAGTTTATTTCCCAAAACTTAAAATTACTCATTTTAGAGTATCATTCAGACATAGCTTATTTTGGCAACTGCAAGGCAAGGTTTATTACTCTAAGTGATATAACAGCAACTACATACGTTGTACTTTGAGCCAAATCAAGACCCATTCAGATTCATTGAAGTGGTCTCTACTGCACGAGGGTGAAAAATACACCACCACATTTGATTCCAAAGACCTTCACAAGAGATGGATGGAGCAGATGTGCTTTGTACTGGGACTTGTGGGTCTTTTAAATGGAACACGTTTCAATGCAAATTATGGATATATATAATGGATTATTTCAATAATGGTGTTATGTACAAATATGACGAATCACACCCACCTGTAACCTGTGCACTGCAGCAACCTCCGCCACTGCCACACTGATCCCTCAGAGATGAAACAACACCTTCAAGCAACTCCAGCCGGATCAGCAGTTCCTTCAGGCCGGGCAGGTCTTCATTACAGCCGCAGGCTTGCCGAGGTATATTGATTCGATGGGTAAAAACGATCTGGCTCTCGCCATCAACAGTATGCTCAGTGTGGTGATGGCCCGATGAGGCTGGTGCGTCTCTGGGATGGAGAGGTGTGCTCTCTGGTGTGTCCAGGTCCACTGAGCAAAGGGCACTGGCCGGAACATTGATGTTATAGACGTGGTTGAAAACCACAGGTTGGTCTGCACTGGGGAGGGTGACGTTCTGTCCTTTGGAGGGTGTCAGAGCCTGTCGCCGATGACGTAGGATTTTCTTCACAATACCACCGTTTGATAAGCAGAGCAGAGCAGTGAGGAGGAGGCAGCCCAGAAAGCCTCTCACATCCATGGTGTCGGGATGTGGATTTAGTAAAAATAAATATCAATTTGACCTCTGACTTAAGACCAATACTAATCAATGGTGAGGGTTCTGGAAAATAGACAGAAAACAAGCAATTAGACAAACATAACTTTATTGTAACATTTAATGCTTGAAATTCAACATGTAGCAAATCATACTTCACAACAAAACATGAAAACATTTTATATTTGCAGATCCATAATATAATGATTACAAATGATTATGGTCAAATCTCTTAAAGCTGCATTGCCTACATTTAAATATAAACATGTGCATTTCCCCACAAAATGCAGTTGGGAATAAAGAGAACTGTCAATGTGTTTGTCTGTGTATTTCTTTACATCCAGTAATGAGTACTCATGCTTTTGCCCTCTACCTTCCCTGCCTTCTTAATTCACTTACCTTTTGTACTTCAAAGTATAAAAAAAACGTAAAAAATATTGAAATCATGGCTAGAATGTGTTGAACAAGCGAATCGTTTTCATGTATAAATTGTTCAAATTGACCTTTAAAATGTAGGCCATGTTTATGTCTGTATTTCTTTACATTCACATTCTTCACACCCTGATTTCTCCATTCCAACATGGTCAGACTGTGCCACCCTCCAAATTCTTCCTGAACCTGCCATTTGAGATAAAACAGACACGACAGAATAGAAGATAGTGAAGCATAACGTTGAACCCAGCAATTTCTAAATACATAATTTGTCTGCTTTTTCTTCTTGGGATTTTAGGTTTTATAAAAAGTAAAAAAGAAACAGACTTAACACAGACTCTATTCACTGCTACATATGTTTTACATTTATCACATGTAGAGTTAATCAGGGTGACGGAGCACATGTACTGCAATTTAAGAAAGGGATTTAATACTAAGGAATTCACAGTTGTGTTGGCACATCAACTTCTGCCACACTATGGCCACACAAATTAAGTCCACCAATGTCCCCTATTTACACTTTGTATAATGTGAAAATAATGTGAAAACGGATAAAAACAAATTGCCCCATAGATACAATCCTTCTACAACCCATTAACTGCTCAGATGACTTCATCAGCTGGACATAAATAACACTATAATATGTGGGAGACAAAGTAGAACTAATGACAACCATCCACGGCGTGGGAAAGCATTCATGGATGACTTGTCCTCAGTTTCCAGAGGATCTGAGTATTAGAATTAACTGTATTATTTTAAATTAAAATAATACAATACAAAGGAGTTGAGTGGAGTGACTACACTGTCTGACACTGTTATCAATACAGAACTGCTTATAACAGAAAGCTGCAGTGCATAAATGGAAGTTTACTGTATTTACTCATCACCTATACTTCAAAACATCCGGCTCACCTCAGTATCTAATGTTAAACATCTCATCCTCACACAGGCAGCAAATGACATGACGGCGTCCCCATCACATCTATAGTTTGCATCTTGTACATTTATCACTTGACACAGGATGTTTCCCCTGGTGCACATGCTTGTCTGCTGCCATGATGTCTGGGAGGGATAAAACCCTGTCAGTGATAGATTTATGGATTTGGTCCAGATTTTTCTTCTTTTTTTTGTGCTCTGTAACTCCCAACAGTGCTCACACGTGCAACCACAAGAAAAAACTATTTAACAGTATACATAAAAAGCAGGTGGTGCACTTTCTCATGACATCACCTGGAAAATTGTAATTCATACAATGAATGCTGATACGCCACTGTCAGAAAGGAAAAAAAGTTCAATACAAGTTTATTTTTCCTCTTACTCCACTTAATACTTAAGTTTTTAACGACATAATTTCACTGCAAATACTGCAATTAAGAGATACTTAATTCT
The DNA here is from genome assembly GCF_958295425.1 of Solea solea. Classification (NCBI taxonomy): domain Eukaryota; kingdom Metazoa; phylum Chordata; class Actinopteri; order Pleuronectiformes; family Soleidae; genus Solea; species Solea solea. The sequence goes on from NC_081152.1 coordinate 5,969,351, forward strand.
TGTCAGGTGGGAAAAGTCTCACGCCCTGTCCATTCTCTACATCAAAAGAGTCATCTGTCAGTTTTCGATTGAAATTATTTTCAGTCAAACTATAAATACTGTGCTTTGTATTTGACGTCTGTTACAGTGTGCGTTCCTGCATGTACAGTATGTCTTTTACAAATGTATACAGCATGTATGCATGTTTAATTTTCCTGGTAGCCAAAGAACGACTTTTTATTTATGTGAGTGGTGACGCACTGACGGTGTTTACATCCATATCCAAGTTATATTTGTAACTCTGAAATTGTGTTTGAATGTAATTACACCCAAAATGTGTTTCATATATATGGAGCTGCACGGTGCAGTGAACAGCAGCAGCTGTGTTGTGTTTGGTGTGTGTTGATGAAAGACCATTATGTTTACTTATTCGACAATGGTTTAAATGTTTAAGTTAAACAGTTACGCAATACAGCGCTAATATAGTGAATGTAGTTCTATATTGTCGGTCTGCAGTGTAACTATCAACTGTTGACAGCTCAAGCCTGGGTGTATTCCCTTTTGTTTCAATTAAGAATTGTTTGGATTAAGAAATGCTAAAGGTTTGCACAGCATTTGTGTGAAAACCACCACATCAGACTCAACAGACCATAACTTTATAAACAGAATGTTTCCTTCATGTCATCAGGAAATCTGCAGGTCTTATGCAGATCAAACGGATGATTTGTGGATGTTGTCCTTAATTTCCTCTGTGTCTTTCCCCAAAGTCCCTTTAAAAGAATTGTGAGTACAAAGGCAAAACCCTCTCATCAATCCTTTTTCCCCATTATTGTCCTGACCTTTGACTGCAACTCTGACCTGACCTTTCTCTCAAGTGCCCTTTACCAACACTTACACACCTTCTCCAGTAATATGTTAAGGCACATAATAACCCTAAGCTAAAGTTACACATCTGGTGAGTGCCAGGATTACTGCAGGTCATGGCTGCTGCAGCAAATCTTAAAACGAGGTCTTGCAACGTGTTTCTTATCTCCCACAAGAACATTTTACAAGACACTGAGACTAGTAATTTACAGCCACAGAGGTAACCCTGGTTAAAATGATCAAGAGGTAAGAAGAGGTCAAAATTTGTCAGTGAAACTGGTCTCTTCCTTTTTGTAAAACAGCCCAAATACGATTTTGTGAAAATCAGACTGTCTGTAGTAATCTTAAAATGTAATTTAAAAACTTTAAGATTTAAAGTCATGACAGTAAAATCATTACTTAATTTCATTCATTATTCTATTTTGTTGTGGTTGTGAATTGACATGTATGTTATGTCTGTACTCAACAGAAAGTCTGTTTATGTCTTAGCTTCTACTGATTATGTCTTAGCTTATACTGACTATCAGATCATCATTAAGTTGCATTTGCTGCAGTTTTTAGATATATACAATCTCCATACAGTAGCACACACCAAATAAGATAGCCCACTAATGTTAATTGTATACACAGTGCAATATAAATGTTCTTCTTTAAGACCTCAAAAGGTCGATATTGAGGGAAATGAATTCAAAGCCCCCTCTGACATTTCTCAGCATGCAGTTCATGCAAAGGTAGTTTGATGGCCTTTTAGTGACTATAGCACAAAAACAAAATTACATAATTAAAAGTTGACTGAGGACATCTATTTGGATTATTGGGACATGGGAAGACCATTTGCACAGAAAAGTGAAATAAATATAAGCTGTTCACTAAGCTGTAATCCAGAATTGCTGTAGCTGTCGTGCTCTTCCCCCACGCTGGCAACAAAAAGGGAACTTTCCCACGTGGAAACGAGAAACTGGGAATGTTGGCCCTGGACTGACGACATCTGTTTTGCCTTGTCAATGAAAAAAAGGACAGAGGTACTGTATCCTGTGTCCAGACAATGGCTCAGTTATGTCTACCTATACTAATTCTGAAAATACTAAAGCATATATTATTCTAGACTATCTCCATCTATCGCCATCATCCAGATGAAGGACTCTTCTGCATTTTTCTCAGTGATTCATGAGAATGATAAAGAGGTGACGAGTCTGGACACATGTCTGATGGGAAGCATTTGTGGCGCAGAGCAGCATGTCAGGACTCTGGTCAGTGGTGGACATTAATCAAGTGCATCTGTTTGCTTTGCTCATCTGTGATACTTCAGTGTTTTTTATTTTCCGTGAAAATTTAAGTCTTATTTTCTAGTATCAGGAACAGCTGGAAATCATCTAAGAAAAAAAAACAATTGGGAATAGTTACTGTGGCCTATAAAACAAAAAGGGAAACTGCAAGACCTCATTAACAGATTGCAAATTTCCACTCTGTTGCACATCGGCTATACCCTTAGGTCCCCGGGGGAATAATAAACCTGCACTTTGTTTCCACAGGTGAGTCTGAACAGGATGCAGATCTCAGACTGAATTTTAAGTATGGACTCTCTCCCCCACTTTAAGATTTTAGAAAGTGATTTTCAGATACAGGATTTAAATATTTTGATATACATTTGCTGATTTCAGCATCTAAAATATGAGGGGTTGCTTTTGTCCTTATCATATATGTTAGTAAACTTTTTGGACTCTTGATCAGACATAATAAGCAATCCATGTCTATATCTCTATATCTCTATATATATATATATATATATATATATCTCTATATATATATATATATATATATATATATATATATATATATATATATATACACACATATATATATATACACACACACACAGTACATGTCCCTTTTGGCACCATTTTATAGACAAAATTATCTCAATCTGAGGAAAATAAAGATTAATTGATAAGGAAAGTAACACTCTTGGTGTTTGGTTCTTCAGCAGTGACTGAAACTGAAAGCATTATGTCAGACTGATGGTTAATAAAGTAATTGGCAAAGACAAATTCAACTCCCTTGAAACATCTGTGATGTCTCCATCATAACCAACACACCTGACTATGGACAGATTTACAATGTGAGAGGTCTAAGCTGCTGCCACAGAACCTGCAGTTACACTATAATAGATATTTATTGTACTGTAATGCTTCACAGAAAAACAGACACTACTGGAAAAAATTATCCACAACAATGCCCTCACTAACCCTCGGTGTCATCACTGTCAGGCCACACAAACACTACCTCTGTTTCTCCACTGACACTGGAATTTGGGCCACTGAAAAAAAAGGCCAAAACATTTTACATAAAATGCAGAGGCGTGTGATTCTGTGATCAACCCCTGGCTCTTTGTGTAGAGGTCACACAGAAGGAATGAACGTAGAATGAGCCCTGAGGGATCTGCAGCTACTAAACCAGCTGTCCAGTTTGTTCAGAGAGACACCATTTCATACAGACGCATCCCAGGACAACCAACACGTACTGCAGCAAAAAAAGAAAAAATATAAATTGTGGCCTCAATATGTGTGGATGACGAGTTCAAGAAATGTGGGTTTGGGACTAATATGTACATCTGAGGAAGTGAGGGATTTTAATCTTCTGCTAAAATGTTCATTTCTGCTGAATGTGGGCTGGAAACGGTGACTCAAACCCATGACACCAAAGATGAAACAGAAGTTAAAACCACTATAAGCAGAATTTTGATTTTGATTTCAATTAAGCAGGGCTAATGGACTAAACGGATGAGGTATTTTCCCCTGCTTGCCCACACTCGCAAATCCACAAGCATCATCCACTTTTCCCATCATTTAATCTCAGTGATGGAAAGATTCCACACAATGAAAACTTGACTGCACTGTTCAAGGTAATGCGATGAATCATCAGGCTGCAAAACCTCACCAGAGAGAGGGATGCTGAAAAAAATGTGTGCACATAGACAGACATACATACACACACACACACACACACACTTAGTCTCCAAAACCATTATTTGTCTCCACACACAGATGTTTTATATACTTTTGGGCAATGATGTACAAAGTGAGAAAATGTGTGAGAATCATTTTGGTACGGTGCTGACTGCTGGCCCATCTACTGAGGTTATCAAATCTGTGGATAACTCTTCCACATGTTCAATCCCACAGTAGTCAGTGTCTGAGAAAGAAGTTGCAGTCTGCACCAGGAATGTGCTTCCAATAAACAATAACTGATGCCAGTGCAAATCTGGTGTTGTAGTTACCTGTGCTAGACAGAAATCGTCCAAATAACAGCACATGATGTATGACTGCTGCTATGTTTTTTTCATTTTTAAATCCATCTTTAAGTGCATTAAAAAGTACTGAAAAAATGCTGTTTGCTGCATGACATTGAACGAAATTAATCTTAGAGACATCCATAAACACATCTTCTTACCTTTACTAGGTGCAGTCTTACTTCCACCCACACACCCCTGCAGGTGAAATGAGGTTTTCCTCTGAAAATGACACAGAGTGACTCTGTTGTGTCACTGCTTTCTCTGTCAGTCTCTCCAGGTAGGTGTCCGCTCTGCCAGTCCTTCCTCAGCAAGCTCCTTATCCTTCCTCAGCATCCACAGCTCAGACTGTGCTTCAGCTCCTTCAATTACGAGGAGAGCAAGAGTGACTCAAGAGCAGAGAGGGAGCAAGACAGTGGCAGTAAAATGTCTTTTAAAGTGTGAGGAGTGTTTAGCTCTGACCCCCATTTGCTTTATACTCCAATCCCTAAATAGCCATCATTCTCCCTCCCTACTCAGTCCTTCCTCCCTCCCTCTACTGCAGCTAATGGATACAGAGCCGAGCTGCTGCCTTTAAATAAGATGCCAGTGTGACTGGGAGTCATGACAGAGTGAGCGGCGCTTGTGGTCATGCCGGAAAATTAGAGGGGGAAAGATGGGAATGAGAAGAAAGTGAAGTCCGACTGCAGACAGCAGACAGACGTTTCCCTCTTCAACTGCATTAATGGTGCAATAATGACTTATTGATTTTCACCAGCACAATTAAGGCTACAAATAAAAACTATAATCTTTATTCAGTTTTCTAAGATTATATATCAGATTTCAGAAAATCCCCTCTCAACCATCCAGTTCCCTTATTTCCATACTTCACACTTATCCTTCAGCTTATAAGGATTTGCAGCTATATCACATTGATGGATGGCTCACATTCAAGTCCAATCACTCTTAACTGGAAGAAATGTGTGACACATTTTCTGATTAAACAAGTGCCCAACTGGTGACATACTGTAAAAAGTGTTAAGTTAAAGAAGATATGTAAGTAAAACGTTAAAAGAAACGATTACTAGATCTGGCACAGACAGTTACATTTCCATACCTTTACCAGATGGAAAGAACAGGACAAACATTAAAATAATAGCAAGCTGCTGTATAGGAATAAGTGATATCAGCTGAACATGAACGTAAAACCACAAGACTATTCAAAGCTCAGCCGGGGAAATGGGCAACACGCCACCATACAGTTACTGTCTCCACAAAGTTAAATTTTAATATGATTAGATGAGGATAAGGCAAGCATCAGCTTTAACCTCTAAAAGTGAGTCTGTTCAGGATTAGTTAAAGATAACGGAAAGTACTAGTTAATCTTGTGAATTACGGGTAGAAGACAACTTAAACTGGGTGAGTTTCTGGAAGTAATGCAGTTCTACTCGGGACCAGTCCATCTACTATTCCTTGCTCATTTTGTGAGGTCTCATTTGAGCAACCGACATCAGAGATTCCAACAACAACATCAAACCTCTGTACCCGAAAGAGTAACAAGACAACTGCATATTTAAACCTGGCAGTGTCAAACAAGAACTACAAGACTGCTTATTTCTGTACAGTGCTGAAGGAAAACCCCATAGCCATTATGAAAGAGACATGACAGAAAACACAAAGGAGGTTTATCTCTTAAGCTTGGGGACATAAATATTTTTTGGTAACACTTTAGATTAGGGAACACATATTCAGTATTAACTAGGTGCTCACTAACATGCATAAACAGCACACTTATTAATAATTATTAACACCTTATTCTATCTCTATTACGATATGAATTAAGATTTTTCCTGATTAAGGTGTTAATACGTGCTTAATTACTAATAAAGGTCTGGTATGGTACTTATATGCATGTTGGTAAGCACCTAGTTGACGGTGAATGTGTGTTCCCTAATCTAAAGTGTTACCTATTTTTTTTATTATTTCTTTAAGGAAAGGGACAATGCATAATAAATATTAAAATGTAAATAGACAAGTCAATTGTAGTACTTTTATAGAAAATATAAAGTACATTGCTGCATAATTGCTTGATTGCACACAGCCCCCTAAAATATTGCACTCTGGTGGAACTGCACATAAAACTATTGCACAAACCCCCTTACACATCAACAAATGTATATCTGGTCACATGTTTGGTTACCCCTTAACCACAGTTTCAGCTGCCTTTTACATGATGCAGGGCTTGAGCACTCTCTCGCCGTCTCATCTAATGCCTGTAGGGACATTTAACGTCAACCCAAACATGGCAGCCCACTGTAGAGCTCCAACTCCTTTAAGTTACGCCAGTATTGGTAATATTTCTGCCAAAGAATTAGGTAATTCAGAAGCTGTTAAATTGTAATATCAGGAAAAAAAGGGCAAACTGCTGTTTCATTAATCCCAGAGTGCCATGTGTGTGACCAATAATCCAAATCCCAATCTATTTATCATAGTTTTAATATTTAATAATATTCTCACATTAAAATGGATTGAGCATCATAGGAAAGTCAACTTAGGACTGTAGCACAATGTTTGTCAGTGTCATTGCAGGATGGCATGCCAAGACCCAAAAATACAAAGACACAGACTGTCTGTAATTTAAAGTCTTGTAATGCAATACAGGAAGCATATGCATGTCTCATGCAGAGTTCAAGTATGTGTAGAAGAGGGTCCACTTACAGGCATGGGGATAAAAGCATAAAACCTGCTACCTAATTCATCAAATCAAGTCTCCTCTTGTGCTTCAGAAGACCCCAGGCATCTAGTCTAAGGGCCCTAAATACTGAGAAAATGTGTGGAATGAAGTAAATAGTTCACACTGTGGCCCCCTTTTTTATTTAAGACTCCACATGTGTTTCCAATGGTCTGCACACTTCAATACAGCCCATGTAGTTAAACCCCTGAACATTTACAAGCTATTGCTACTGACAAAATAACCAAATAGTAATTCATTAAAACAAGTCTATCTGAAGAGAAAGATATCTGCAACTGGACTTGGTTGGGGTTAAATTCCACTTCTCATCCAAAGAGGCTTTTTCAGTTCTGGAACAAAAGTTCAAACAACCACGCAATAGCCCATTTTCACATTTTGTGATCATTAATTAAGAAGCTGCCATCTTTCGTAAGTTCTTTTTAAATTTTAACTCTCTAAATTCACACAAGCAACACTACGAACACAGACACATTGACGATTTATCAATAAAACAAACCGACATACTGGTTGTCAAGGTATTTCAGTCTGGTCCACAGTAATGGATCAACTCACATCTTGTGGACCATGCTGAACACCAAGCTATTATATGACAAAAAAGCATTTTAACTAAATCTAGCATCTGCTGAGATATCCCAGCACCAAATAATGAAAGTGAAATTTATAATAAACACAAGCTCAAAAACAGCAGTAAGACAACAGTACTGGTCAAAGCCTTTATAAATAAAACCTGCTGAGCAGATGCCTCAGTGTGAGGAGACTCAGGCCAGACCAAAACCAATGAGTGTTGAAACAACACAGGTGTTCTTGTGTTGGAGATTAAAGGAGGCGTAACAGACACTTTTGTTCCACTATAAAAGAGTCCAACACATGGCCTGAAAAATAGGACTTTGATTGAACTAAGGGGAGAATAAAATGCAAAGTTAAAATTTAAGATGATTTTAAATTCTCAAACTCAACTTGACTTTTCAACCACACATGCTGAATTTCACTGGTTCAACTTTCTCAGTGTTTAGAGAGTGTGTGATACATTTTAAACATTGATGAATCAAGCAGCTGTGTCTGTGAAAGGATACCCTATTACCCTGATTAATAACTGGATCATATTTGGGGGCTTGAAAAGAAGAAACTCCTGAAAATGTTAAAGGACTGGAAAAAAAAATGCCACTAAACCAAAATTTAATCTTCTGTTCACAGTCTGGTCTTTGTCTAAACATGCGTTGGTAGTTTCTAAAGTGGCATCCCTCCTAGATATTTATGCCAATTCATCCAGTCCCACCCAAACCATGCCGGTATGCTGCTTGGTCCAGTCCTCTATGATCTTAAGCTGAACCTGGCACAGAATAAAACATCTCCTATCCGAAATTTTACCAGACTTATAATCATGGAACTTTATGGGTCATGGCTAATTTAGGTTCAACTCACCATGAGGTAATTGTAACAAGTTTTCTTTTCCAAATATGAAAAGCATGAGCAACATTTTTTTTTTTAATATCACCATTTCATCTCCTTAAATGCACAATTTTACCACCTTATAAGTACAAAACATGGGATGCTATGTAACAATCTGGAAAATATGTCAATTGTAATAAGACTGACTTTGATTTTAAATGTAACCACACCACGAATGAAATAATTTACTTCATTTTTACATCTGGTACAAACTATGTCAAAATGTGGCTACTTACAATGTTTAATTATGCAGGTAGTACATTTTGTATATACAATTACTGTGCAGTAGAGTGTGGAGGTGCCTTTAAAGTAGGATGTATTCTGTAGGTACTGTTTAATCTTTTCTAGTTAAAGAGGACAAAACTGAGGAGAAGAAACAACAGGGAACAGTCTGACTAAAAATACAGTTATAGTGTTTTTATATTTTGATGCTACTGCACCTCTTGGTGTAGTGCCTGTAAAATTAAAGCATTTAACCCACCTTGAAGTTCTAGGTGGTCTCTGTCACTAGTCTCCATGCATGGTTTAGATTTAGATGTACAACTGTGTCATGTTCTTTCTACTCCTTAATTGCAGATCCCACTGCATTCAAAACAGACTTTTTGGTGACTTAGAAAATGTCTTGTAAACATCACTGAACTGGAGGTTCTCAATCATCTTTTCTTCAAGTTGCTTAGTGTTCCTTGGTATTCATGGTGCAAGTTTGGAGGCACATGCTTTCCCCCCAAAGAGTGCTTTAATATGGACGCAAATTTGACACGTCACATTTACTTAAATATTTAATAAAATGTATCCTACTAAGGAGGACACAAAGTGAAAAGTTCCCACAAGACAACTTTGAACCTAACAGCTTTCCAAAATATAAATGTATACACTAAAATTATTTAAATAACATGAAAAAAAGAGTACTCACGAGAGAAATCATGTTTGTTGGAACTGCAGAAACAAGTACACAGTGGAGGCGTCATCTGAAATGCTTTTCATTCACTTTGAATGGTTGTGCAATGTTAAACTTTTCATGCGACAGTGCGTCAATCAAATCACATTTAACCATTTATGTGTAGTGTACACATGTCAGAAAGCTCTTGATGAGTCACTCATTGATGTAAAAACATAATTGAGGGCAGCAGTGCCTCACTATCAAGCTTGGTAGTTGATGAACTCCAATCCATCAAAATATGTCAACAATGTGTTTTGTAGGTTTTTGCAAATCTGAAGATCAGTCAAGTCAATTCCTAGACAAACCAAAAATAACACAGCCATTAGGTCATAGTCTATGACGGCATCGTATCAAATCTGATCTCTACACAAGGACTGTGAGGTTTTTCTGGTGGAGTCATTGGATTTATTATCAACCAACTGTCAAAGTCATAAACACAGCAACATGAAGAGGCAACTTCCCACATGATCTCATTGGTTAATAACCCGCTGCAATTTTAACAAAAGACATGACAAACTATATCTGCCAGCAATCTGATTACAATATGTCAAATGATGACAAAACTTGCCACTGCACAACTACATGACTTTACTGCAGGATATTTACTCTCGAGTGACATTAGCAGTGAGAAAGAGTAGCTGTGTTTTAAGAAACCAAAAGCAGTGAGTCGAATGACGGAAACTGAAAAAACAACAAAGATGGAAATCCCTGCAACCTCGTGTGGAGACACCCAGCTGCAGGCCATGTGCAGACACAGAGCAGACCAGAGATGTCAAGATGCTCACACAAACATGAACTAATATGGCTCTGAATGCATCACAAATCTATGTGGTCACTCCTGAGGTTTGCCAGCACAGCTGCAGCTGAGAGCTTCTGATTGCATTGACTACAGAGAACAACTTCAACCACAACTGTAGGCTACAAACGGCGTGGAGATCTCTTCGCTTTGTGGTTTCCCTGCTGTAGCTTATTGGAGATTACAGGATGCTAGGGCATTAGTATAAGAATAACACGAACACTGGTGAACGATCTGTGCTGAATGTGACCATTTTGTTATCCACTGTGTTTGGCTGCAATGAATTAGAAATTTGTCTACAACAGGACAAGAAATCCATAATGAGATCAGCGATCAGCCATTAATCACTGTAGGTGTGAGGAACACTGACATTTTTCCTTTATAAGTCAGGTATATACCTCTGTAAATCTTATACATTTTATGAAAAGATTATGTAAGAAATTAATGATTTTGTCAAACTATAATTTTCACTGGAGTAAGAGACTACAGCTATGATGTTTTTGGGTACAGTGGTGCTCATCATTTAACACAATGGTTCCCAAACTAGGGGGCACAACAAATGAGGCATGATGCACCACTTGCAAACCATGAATGTGTTTTTAAAAGGAGGTTTTTTGTTTTTTTTATTCTGCCTCCGCAGAATTCAGCGAAATAATTAAATTGTCAAGGGTAATTAAAAGCATGATCAAAGAGGCTCATATATTCAATCAATCGGTCACATCTGCCTGTGCTCTCTCTCGCTTTCCCTACCAGTGCGCACATATACAAACAAACAGTTTGTAAAATCAGACTGGGTAAAAACACATTATTTGTTCTTTGTGAACAGAAACGATGCACATTAAAAACAAGCTCTGTTTTCCAATCCAACTTTATTTGTGAAGCACTGTAAAACAGCCACAGTGGACCAAAGTGCTGTACAGAATAATAAATAAAAGACTAAATGAGGCAAAAAGGCACATCTAGCATGTGCCAACAACTCAAGTCAATTAAAAGACGTAAAAATGTGGATAAAAGTAAAAAGCCAAACAATAAACCACAATAAAAACAGATCAAATCAAATAAAAACTAAATAAAGCGTCAAATACCAATGAGAGAGGAGAAGAGATGACTTTTAAGAAGAGATTTAAAAACAGACAAGGAAGACGATTGTTTAATGTGCAACGTGGGGTCAAATGTCTTGCCCTAGGACACATCAGCATGTAGACTAGCAGGGCCAGGAATCAAACCCACAACCTTCAAGTTGAAAGGGCAACTGTTTGGTACCTTCAACATCCATTCAATAGTTGATAAAAAAGAAATATAATTCAGTCTTAAACAAATTAAAAACTGTCTGCCCGAGGCCCACACTGCAATTGTCGCTGATAACTGTAACATTAGATAAGGCCGAAATATTCAAAGTAATTTGAATACTTCAAAAACACTGCCCCACCATTAAAATCACATGGGAAAGTTAGCCTGCAGCGGCAGCCAACAGTCCAATTTAGTCTTCATTATTCCAAAACAAACTTGGTGCTTCGTTTTCACCGTCTAATGTTAATTTGCCAAGTTAATTGTCTTGCTGAGCTTGGAGAGAAATTATGAATATTAATTAAAACAGACAAAGAAATGAAAAGCAAGCACTGACTGCATTATAAGTGTCTTTTGTCAGTGTCTCATGCTCCAGTAAACTCAATCTTGTTGTGAAGGTGTTCAAACCTTATCAACCACACTCTTTTTTGGAAAACCACCAGTAGCATCAAATTCATAGCTTCTCTTTGGTGTATTTGTCTGACACTGAAACTATTTCAAATGCAAAGTACTATTGTCACAAAAGCACTGAAGTTTGCCAAATAGAGGACACAGAGGAAAAGCATTTCCTCTAAACAAATCTTCTGACGCTTTCAGAACAAGCAATTCACATAGTGCTGAAATGCATCGAGTCCCAGACGACAAAAACCCTGCCAGACTGAAGCCGCAAATGTGTCAACACAGATATCACGTTGAACAATTATGCCAAGGCCTTTGTTAGTGTTTACATCACTGCCTGTGACTGAAATCGTCTGTTGGGTGTTGATGACATTCATACAAACTTCAGTCTTTCAAAGTCTCTGTGTTCTGTGTGGAATATTTCTATGGGGCTTCATAATTTTAAATAAACAGTCTGAGGGTCATTTAACCATCTGATTATAGCTTCAATTACCCTTTTTGATGGTGACCCCTTAAAAAGCAAAGGAGTGTAATCAGCCTAATGTTGTGGTTTGAAACATGTCATTTTGTATCCTTCAAAAAGGGGCTTAGATAAGTAAGAAAAGTGTTTCTCCCAGGCTGAGCTGTGCTGCAGCACGGCCTCAGTTTCCAGGCTTGTCTCATTCCATCCCGCTGACATTTCCCCACTGTGGGAGATGGCTGGTCTTCACAGAGGCTACTCAGTCTGGCCTTGGTTAACAGTTACTCAGCATATTTATGCACACAGAGGCAGGAACTGAGCGGCCTACACTTGGATAGTGACATATGGAAAATGTGTGGGAGCCTGACGTAATTGTTAACACTGCAGTGATGTCTTTCATTGCGAGGTCTTCAGTTTTTCATGCATTGAAGAGAAATTCAAAGAGATCTCTCTGGTAAATCAATAAAGACATGTTTAATGGCTTATAAGGCCATTTTCTGTCATTCGTTCTAATGGGGAAATAAAGACTATAGCTAATGCAACAATCAAGCATAAATTACTCATTTATGCTTGAACAAGTTTTGACTTAATCCTATTTAAAAGGTCCAGTGTGTAAGAATTCAGTAAGACTACTTAGTGACACAAATGGAGGACTCCTTTGCTTAGGAACCATTCTTTTTTTTGTGTAGTAAGCTTTTGCATGCGTGTTTGGGCTGCTATAGAACCATGGCGATACAGGCTCTTGCCATAAGTACATCTAAAAGGCTTATTCTTAGGCTATGAAAAACAAAAATGTGTTACTTTCAACTGACTATAGACATATTAAAATATATTTATAGGCATTATATTCAATTTCTGCCAATACACCCTCCTAAATGTTACACACTGGACCTTTAAAAAAAAATGCTATCAATGTTAACATGCTTTGGTTGGACACTATGGCAATACTGACGGACAACAACTGCAAACAACTTGCACCACAATGAACTGGAAGCAGACGGGGCTGAATTATGTTCTTTAGAGCACTTTGTTGCCGACTGGTGTGCAGATGAGCCAACCAGTTATCTGTAACTGTCAACACTGACTCTGTTGCATGGAGGAGGGTGTGAAAAACATGGCCAGCCTAAAAGGAATACATCAGGTAAAGACAGTATGTTTCAGACTGGCTGTCAGGGCTACACTGAGACCACACAGGAAACAATTTGTGTTGACAGGAAGGACAAAGATGGCTGCAACTGATCATTATCCATTTAAGATAATTCTATGTCTTCTAAAAGCAGGATGATGCATAAATGAAATGTTTTGTCAGATATGAAAAATTTAATTTGGCTCATCTTGTGTGACTAACAATAGAAACCAAACCTGTATACAACATGACAAATATTGCATTACCACATCGATCCGACATACACACTTTGGTGTGCTGTACAAACACTTACCCTTTTAACTCACAGGAGTCACTGGCAAAGAACAATGTTACGAACTTAATGGTAAAAGAATGTAAAGCATGTATGACTGCATTGTATGTGTAGCCACACTAGTAGAATCAATATTTGCTCCATGTTATGAAAATAATCCATAAAGAATGAGTATTGGGTTGTTTTTTCATGAAGGGTTCATGTCAGTCTGAACACAACTGGCAATCTCTTATCTGGAACATACATCTTTCTGAGAAATTAATATATTTTAAAATGAATAGTTTTATGACGAGAACATATATGAAAAGTGGGAATTTAATCATTCTATTTAGGAAACAGAGGCAGGAAGTCAAAGTGTTGAAGGCATATATGCTGTCTGACTTCTGAGGGAGCATACACTGCAAGGACGGAAAACATTCTGCAACATCTATTAAAAAGTACAACAACAAAACCATCCAACCAACCATTTTCCTGATGACCAACATCTTCACTTCAGCAGATTCAGGATATTATAAAACTGAAGGCATCACCAATTCAGGCTGTTTCGCTGCTGCTGCAGCAGTTGTTTAATACGGATAAATGTGTGTAGCCACATATTAGTTTGGAGTAAAATGGAAGAGGTGCTCTTTATTTACCAGTTGCCATGGCAGTCTCAGATCTCCACTGGCGATGGATTTTTTTTTTTATTGCATGTGCTCAACTCAGTTTTTGAAGCAAATTCACATAATCTCTTCTCACACAGAGTCTCTATACACAGAATATCTGCTGTAGTAAAAGACAAGAAAAAGCTGAAGTCTGAACTTGAAGTCAAAGCCACAAACACATGAACGGCCAAAGAACATTTTTTGGTCCTGATTCTGTTTGTGTAAAATGTGGCAGGAAACATAAACACACAAGGTGCAACCAAATATTTACTAGATGATGTCATGCGATTTAAAAAAAAAGAGAAAAGGAAAACTAGGTGCCAATCAGCAGAGGGTATTTTCCTACAAATCTGCCCCAGCTGGTCGGAAAGATGTAAACCAGTTCCACATGTCATATTTTCACCAAGGTTTGAATCTGAAAACATATTCAGCTCATAGTGCCTTCACATATGTACCTATCCAACTCTATACTGGAACACTGGACAAAAGACAACATTTCACTCTTCTTGTTCATAAAGATCTCCACAAACCTCCACAAACATTCTGTTTGCCAAATACCAAACTGAGACAGATATCAGCAGACTGTCAACTGCTGAGATAAATATAAGTTAAGATGAAGATGGCTCTACTATCAGTGGGATAATAACAGGTCAGCTCAAACACTGGTGTAAGAGTTTAAAAAGGAGCAGCTGCTTTGTGCTCCAAACATAACAAATGCTGCACACAGCTGGGAAGACAAGAGCAGTGATGTCATGCTTTTCAAGCTACTGGAAAACTTTGTGTGGGTCATACATTATTTTTAGTTAAACATCACAGAGTGACCATTAATAGGATTAATTACTATGAAAAGCAAAACTTTAAATCTTAAAAAGGTCCAGTATTTAAGAGGTAGTAGCATCCACCCCTCCTATTCACATGCAAATCAGGGAAGCTACGGTGGCCATCACAGACCATGAAATACATAATTATTTTTCAATATGTAATGGGAAACACACATTGTGGCTATTTTTTCTGCTTGGGTTTCTGCAGAAGCATGGCTGTGAGATGGCACCCTCTGTAAAGACAGGCTCTTACCTAAAGTGCATATATAAACCCTATTTTAAAAGAAACATAAAATTGTGCGTGTAGTACATTTCAATTTTGCCAATAAAAAAGCCTCCCAAATGTTACACACTGGACTATCAGAAGGGTAAGTTAACATTTCTTCAAGTATATCAGAACATACTTTTCCATAGGCCCAATCGTCATCAGAGCAAAAGGGCATTCGCCATAAAAATCACATGAAATCGTGCATCGTTTCATGGATGCACAGTGAACATGCTATGATTTGTGGCAAGCTCCAAACCACTCAGTCATCCTGCAGGAATTGAGTGACACTCTTCCATATGAAATCAGGTATTTAGTGGTTTGAGGTCTCACAGAAGAGATCTGCACATCAGATGTGTGTGCAGAAACAGAACGGCTAGAGACGACCTTTAGAGGAACTTTACTTGCAGCCCAAGAAGCAAGGAATCCTAATCCTTCAAAACTGTCAGTATCATGAGATGTGGTCTTATTCTACAAACCGTACACTCAACATGTGTAGTTCTCTGTTTGATAAACCTGCTGGCATACTCATCTCGTCTGCTTCACTCATGTTTAACATTAGTCAACCCAAAACCCTAGTTCAGTCTGTCCATAGTTAAATAAGGTCAATTTTTTTTATTAAAAGAGGCTGCACCAGCTGGTAAATATGAAGACTTGGGTTTAAGCTTTTGATGAAGATCATGAAAACCACAAACAGTCAACCAAAACAATCTGCTGTTACCGTGACAACGGCCCTGCTGACTTCAGTCTGTGTGAGGTACAACCTTTCCGTAAATGCTACTCAAATGATCTACACTCTTGACTCAATCTGACCACATAGTTCATTCTGCACTCAATTTAAAGTTTAGATCACAGGCCATAAATCCCTGTCAAATTAATTCGGACACACCGATACAAAGTTACATGATCAATAAAGTTATTAGTAAAGATGTAGAACAGATCTTCCTGTAATGACAACTGCTCAAAGCACTTTATGCTTCAGTTTAGTCCACAACACTACAGCCCTGGTGCTAGTCCAGAGATCTGATCCCTACAGTCTGCACTATCACACACTTTGAGTGTTGTATTTAGAATCAGTTTTTCAGTTTTTGTTTGCAGAAAACTGTCTCCAAGAGAAGATAACTGCTGTCTCTAAAACCATGGTGAGGAAAACATAAACATCTCAAACAGTGAAAGAGACAGGGGGAAGCTCAGTGACGCAGGGGAACCTGAACAGGGGGATGTCGTCGGCCTAAAACAGATGTGCTGACAAATAAGCCAGCTGCTGTTCTTAGCAAAGATGACATTACAGCTGTGAGTGAAAAGGGGCAAATGTGTTAAGTGATGTAAAATATTATCTTAACTCTCCTTTTCTAATCAAACTCTCTTAATAAAGAGTCACAATGGATTTGGAAAATTGTGCACAGTTCAAAGCAAAATAGACAACTAATATGATCTTCTAAAGACAGTTTCAATGCCTCCTGTTCCATGATGTCATAAAAACAGCACCCGTTTCAGAGTGAACGCATTCTAGCATTTACATTGCTTGAATTCATTCATTTTAGAAGGGCTTTAAGTGTGAAATATTTACAGGACTAATGGAGGCACTTTTTATCCTGAAGAGTCCTGGAATGTAGTTTCATACATAAAAAAAATTAAGAGATGCAGTAGATCAGCAAAGCCGTCATCACACTCTGCACACACAATAGTGTGGCACCGGCCTGAGACCAAGAATAACAGTAAATAATGAGAATTGTATTCACCTGGAACATCGGAGCAGCAGATGCAATCAAGTTCTACTGTAGAAGTTTCCATCAATGAGGTGACAACAGATGAGCATCGTCTAGGTCCAAGAGCTCCAAACCTGATGAAATAAAACAGCAGGAGACGTTTCATCCAACTGTAGTGTCATCATCCATTCGTCTGATTCCTTAAAATAAATAAATAAAACATTAAAGTAAATGACGACTTTATCTTAAATGGAACACATTTGTAATGCTGACGTTCTCAGTGGCCAACAGACGTTGATATGTGCACAGGTCATCTGCTCCATGCAGGAAGTCTGCAAAATAATGGAGCCAAAATCAATACTGGTAATAAGCCATCAAGTGATCAAAAGAGGTCAGACAGAGGCAGATTAGAGCTGGCGTGCTCGCCTGACCACCGCTCGTCTGAAGGGCGTTTTACTAACAATGAGCTCCACTTTTATTGGATCCTCTTTTATGGTCTTTTGTCTCTAATAGTTTACTGAAAGACTATTAAATACAACCTTAGTGCTTTGCATAATGTTGAATACACATGTAAATTCCCATCATTCTTCAATGCTAGATTGTTGGGGTTTTTTTACTGGTAGAAAATTGTATTATCTGTACAAGAGATTTGAATCTGATGTTACTGATATGCTGCATGAACCTGTGCATGTTTCAAATAAAGGTCATGCTTTTTTAAAGATATTTTATCATAGACATAAGCAGATTTACTATGTTATGTTACTATGGTGCGACCATTAGTTTCTCATTGTGAGAACTAATGACCAAACCATTTCTTGTTGAAGCAATGAAACATTTTGTTGGTATTAAGTAGTTTATGCTACAAATGTAAAGTTTACATTCCAGATGAAAATATTACCAAGTTCAATCTAACAAATCAATGGACAAAAACAATTTAAAGCATCACTCATAACATTCTACATGTCAGCCATTACATTATTTTAGCCTATGGTGTTGTTTTCACCACTGTCTGAATATTACAAGTTATGAAAATATATACATTTAACAGGTTCCATTAAATTCCACATTTTCACTGTGATTTTACTGATTTTGAGTTTGTTTATATAAAGGCTAAAGAGTCTTTTCCATCGTTGCCCCTTTTCCCAAGTGTGTACAAAACTATTAACCTTTAAAACCAACCTTTCCATAACTGCTTTTCATGTACAGTATGATCTCTAAGTGTCAAATGCATAACTATAAATATTTTGTGTTCACATAAAGAAGTGGAAAAAGAACACTATAAATTTATCTATGCCATAAATTTGGTGTATATTTGCCCTTTACTCGTTCTTGGTTTAACATCTTCAACACTCCAACACATTAATGTAGATTAAATTCTAATTAGGACTCTAGAGTCTTAAGACATTTATTTTATGCCTGCAAAAAAAAAACCTCAATAAACACCAGTTGGCATTTGAGTTGCTTTGGGAAATCCTTGAAGCATGCGTGCTAGTGCTGACACTTACGTAATTTCCAGGACAAAAGACATTCCCCCCTTCACTGAAAGTGTTGGATGTTATTCTACCTCAGGGCAATGTCTGGAGACAGAGGCTTGATGAGTAAATCAGGACTTTTTCAACAGTTTCCCTCTCTCGTGAAATCTGAGGATGTTAAATGTTTCCTCAGAGTAGATCTCATTTCCCTATAAGGAAATCTTGGCAAATTTTCAACCATATTTCCATGCATTAGTCATGAGAGTTACAGTGCAATGCTCTCCATGCATCACAATGATCCCTTTATCACATCAGTGAGACAGTGAGTGGTAAAGACTGGCCAAACAGCTCAGTAAGCATATTCTGGAATCACATCACATCTCAAATCAAAATCCTTTATACTCTTTATTAATATTCCCTTACTAAATATTAATGTGTTTAGCCAACAAGTCAAAGTTTCTTTACAATTAAATAAGTTGCTAAAGACATTCTGCTGATTAAACTTGACTTTACATTTACATCTATTTTACCACAAACTCTAAATATTGGAATAAGTTGAGTGTAATGAGATCTCACTAGTGAAACTCAAACACCATAACTAGCTGATCACTTTTCTTGTTAAACTACAGACAAATTCACTGGCATTTCTCGAGATGTCAACAAAAACACTACAATTTCAGTAGAGTAAGTGAAATGAAATGAAATATCTACATCTGATTGAATCGAGAGTTGATGTTTTTAATGAAAGAGCAGTCATCTTCAACTATAAATAAGACGTTTACCCAGACGTTTGCAAAACATTTCTTAGCTGTGGGGCCTAATGTAAAGGTATTTTGCTGTCCAGGAAAACACCACATCCCTAGTGACAAAAACATATATTATTTTAAGCTATATTATATACAGTATGTGATGTGCTTGTTTTTAAAAACAGACGCCTGTGTTGTTCCATGAGCATTATGTTTCTTGTGCAGTTTACAAAGAAAACAGGTTCACATGGAGCACAATGCTGCTGCTGCCAAGTACTTCTTCCCCTTTGAGAATAAAATCATGGAAAAGCCCAGACGGGTTGTGTTTTGTTACTTGAGTGATGTCCTGTTTAGCATAGATCCTGGGAACAACTGCCCACTGTATTTAATGTGCCGAATATATTCAAGTTTTATTGCTTTATACCATTCAGATTTATAGATACAATCTGGAAAGCTAGTTTTCACCTATTTAAAAGTAATCAAGATCAAAATCTCTTGTCATTCAATGTCTCATTGTGGACTTCGACCAAAACCCCCTACAGCCTGGTGCTTTTATTTTCTGGACTGCGTTAAATATTTGGTTTCCAGGGGAACTAGTGACCGAGCACCAGTTCAGATGTTTTTTGAAAAACTGGATAACTGAAGTCCTCTTAATAATCTGCATTACCCTGCACTTTTCAACAGTGCTGCATGCTCTAAATGTGACTCAGATTTAATATTGTGCCAGATGATGCTGAGCTCTCGACACTGCTCAAATAAATTATCCAAGCTGAGCACCACCAGGAGCAGTTTAATATTTCTCACATTCTGGATATAACTGCTTATGTGTACTTTGGCACAAATTAACAACTTAAATTTATAACTTTCGATGTGACACCAGACCGTTACTTTCAAAAAAATAGACCCGGTCAGAAAAAAAGCAAAAGCCTGGAGCTTACGGAAAAGGAAACCAAAGTCAACATCAGCTTGGTCATGAAAACATGAAATCACCAAAACGGGAAGCTGAGATGAATTCTGTAATCCATTCACACAAACGGCAGAACCAGAATAACAGCCAAAATAGCAGTTACCCCTTTTTACTGAATCATGATCAACCAAACATTGAATCTTGACATCAAGAATCAGAATCTATCTTTAAGACATTACCATCCTACATCCATATACACAGTATCTCTTCTTGACTACATGTCTGTTGACAGACAATCTCATTACCGGTGTTCTGGATGAAAAAGCTCAAACTATAAAAATTCTGATGTTTTCTCCAGGAGTCTTTCCAAAACATACAAGGCCACATGAGGCCCTGGAAGACCTCAGGAAGTTGTCGAGCAAAGCTGCTTGATCCAAGAACACCAATAAAACACACGTCGCTAACGGACAACTTGCTTACTTCAGTTTGAGGGAACTTAAATCATTTAAGTGTCACCAATAAAGATTTCTTTGGGTATCATTACAGTGGAGTTATTATAGAGTGCTGAAATGATATCACCCAGAACATTTAAAATCATTCATATTGCATGAGCTCTAACATTATCTTCGTTTAATGCTACCATTATGATTCCCATGCAGTAACTTCTCAGTGTTGTTATCTTTGTAATTTGCTAAAAAAAACCACATAAATGCTGAATATTTTATATACATGTAATTTTTGTAATGCATTTTTTCTGATTAAATATAAAACTGTATTTAGATTTCTCTATTGTTTGTAGATAGTGTAAAATGTAACTCAAAGTATGTTTACATCTGGTTCATGTCAAAAGATTTAGCAACATGAAGAGACAACCTTTACGTGTTACATATAAGTATTGATGTCAGCATCAGTTGATATTAGCCAAGCTGAACAAAATGTCAGGCTAAATTAAAGAACTAACATTAATTCAGTCTTGTGTTTTTGTCACAAACTAACCAATGGAAATACATATACAATATACTCTATTAAGCACTCCATGATTTTATTCAGAGCTATATACTTTTGAATTAATGGAGAACATTTGCCTTCTATATTCAGAATCGTTTAATGTTCTTAAACGATTCCAATACAATATACTTGCTTTTCCATCCTTAATGTTTTACAAGTTAAGCGCATGTAATATTTGTGTCTGATGTTCTGTTCCATCTGAATTCCATGTGGGAAAAAACCCCCATCAAACCCAAATAGGACACAAAAGAATCTATAAAAGTGATCAAATGACACTCAGGTTTGGAGACAGTTCATTATGTGAGCATAAAGAGAAATATCCCATTAAATTGTGGTAAATATCTGGAGGCAGGCTTACTAAAGATGACAATATAATTTACAGAGAGAAAGCATTTATTGAATGAGCTCTTTGCTTTCCAGGTGGAGGATAAATCAGCTGCAGATGACTAACTGGCCATGAAAATGCTACGCTTTCAAGAGCAGCGCCACGGATCTCAGCAGGGACCTTTATTTTATTCATAAGTAGTTATTTGATTAACAGGATATTTTTGATATCGTGTAGAAAACGTGCGATTAATTATACATTTCACCAAGACTCAGATGTTTAATAAGAAATCCAAGATATATATATTTATATACATATATATCCACCACTGATGGTTCTCTGAGTGCAATCAGAGTGTTCAAAAGACATTTGTCTGCATCCTGTCTTTTTAATTATATATTGACAAGACCTCAGGGAGTGACCTAAATTAGCCCGCCAAAGTGGGACATGCACAAGAACACACGCAGCACAAATAATACAAAACATCAGCTACACTTAACTTCACTGGGGCCCTTCAGTTTAAGAATGTTTTGGGTATTTTATAATCAGCACAACACAATGATGGGTGAGAGTAAATGTTGTGTCAGTCAGAGTTGTGTCATTTACATACATACCAATTTTGAAGAGACTTGGAGTACACACTAACCGACTGGTTTCAGTAAATCTTTTCATGACGACTAAAAGACTAGCGATCATACATTTAACGACTGAGTCTAACGAGGGATCACAGACTATATGATTTGTCAAATAAACTGAAGCCAAATGAATGCAGCAAGCTCTCACAACAGCAACCATTTTAAAAGGCTAAACAAACATCACCATCGTTGTTTAGATATTCCCGCTACTTCCTGTCGTCTTCTGACACTATTTCCTGTGTCCCACCTACTCTTTTTTTCTTTTTCATTGGCTGTTGGCAACATGTATTTGCAGTTGAGTCAGTTATCAGTACACACTACCCAGGTTGGGTCGGGTCCATTACCCTCACAGACTTGCCGATTCAAGTCTTTACCCCTCACACGCTTACAAATTTCTCTGCCAACTGTCCCCAACTAGTGCTGTCTGGTGCAGACTCTGCCCAACCGTGAAACGTTGGTGAATCAGACAAAAAATCTTGTAGGTCCACAGTTTAAGTGATTATCTCCAACAGTGAGAGACTGAGAAGACATTGACAGGAGGAAGTGAGGGGGAATTCTGATTTTACCTACTTATGTCACTCAGTGATGGACAGCGGCAGAGTGGATTCACTTTACTCTTCAGTATAAATCCGGTCTTCAGTGCTGGTCTGTTGAAAAATGCAGTGTGTAAATATTCTGGGATGAAAGTGATTGAAAGTTTATACATGTGGAGCATCTTGACTCAATATCTCAACAACATTTGAGACATTATTAGTCAGTCAAGTAGGTTTGGGTTTGTTGTTGAGTGAAAATTGTAGATGCACAAGTTCGGTCTCTGTAATGGCTTTGATACAGCCAGAAAAGCTGGAAAACTTTACTCTCCATGTCCATTTTCTCCCCTGTGGTCTTCTCACAGTCACAAGTTCACAATTAACACTTGTGACAACTGCACTAGAATTCCTGGATGCTTTCACTTAGACCTATAAAACTGTAGGCACCCTAATGAAGAACATGTGTGTTGTGTGAAAAGCCTTTAAACTCTTGGACTTCATTCCTGCATCCAACTAAAGGTTTTTATCTACAAGGCCACATTAGTTTTTATTTAGTTTTGACTTTTTGTTTTTAAAATTAGTTAGTTTTAATTCGTTTTTAGAGCGGGTTTGCTAGTTTTTATTTTTTGTAAATGCTTACTTTTAGTGTTAGTTTTTTGTATATTTACCAGGTGCAAGATTTAACAAGGTCATAATAAGTATTGTGTCATAGAAACCCAGCAAAAGATGCATTTTAAACATGTATTAGGTCAGATGAACAACCATCCCTGAATCAAATAGAACAAGAAGTATATTGTTGTTTGATGCAGTTACTGTGCCAGGTATAAATCAAATAGCCAACAGACTAAAGACACACTTGAAAATAACATAAATAATAATATATGACCCTCATGAGACACATCACATTGCTTGTGAGTCATGAGTCTCAGGGAGCTCTGAGGAAAAACATGAGCAACATTTTAAAAAGCCACTAAACCCCTAGACGAAAGGTTTGATTCACTTAGTTGAACCAGCTCAACCCACATAACTACAAAACAAATGTTGTGTTTTGCATAGCCTCATTTTCACATGTAAACAAATTGAAAACATTTAATTATGAATGAAAATGTTGTCTCAAATACAAAAACTAAGCGTTACAATTACAGTTAGTTTTTTAAGTGAACACACAATTCAGTTTCAATTAGTTATTGTTTTTTTCAAAACTCTAGTTTTTATTTCTGTTAACGAAAAACGTTTTTTTCAATTTTAGTTTTTATTTCATTAGTTTTCGTTAATGATAATAACCTTGGTTATCACTTATTTTGGGAACTTTAATGTTGCTTTTTATAGCCAGAACGGGAGACACAGTATCAGTGAATTGTAAACATTGCTTGACTTTTACACAGACACAAATGGTTCAGCAGCCAAGGCTTTTTTCATGGGCTTAATCATGCTGGTAAACTTTAGCCACAGCTCATTTGGCTAAAGCTCTGCCAGCAATAAAACATCATCTAGGACATGCAAACGGAAAGTGTGGCTGCTGTAAAAAACAAACACAATCACCTTGTTGTCAAACTTGGCATTGTTTACAACCTGAACTCATTTGATTTTATGCAAAATAATGGCTTTTGTGTGATTTCAATAGACACATTCATATCCAGTTTATCCAATTATGAATTTCTGTTTACAATTTACTGCAGTGCTTCCTAGATCAAACCGTCTGTGCTTTTAAAGCCTAGGTCTTTATTACTTTCAGAAGACTAAATAAACAGAGGAACCGCAGGTGTTCTTTCTCATTCACTTTGACTTACTGCTAGCAAACAGCAGAGACACAGCGTGATGGTCGCCATCAGGAAAATATGTCAGCAAACGTCACTCGTGACAGTGTCTGTAAATGTTTAGATTACACACAGAATACTATTAACAGAAATGGGCTCCCTTTCTAACAGCTCTGTCTAGACACAATGATGCATGCTAACAAGCCCACTATAACAACACCAACATGTCTTGATGTTCAGCAGGTATAATATAAACCATCATTATTAAGTATTTAAGGTGACTGCCACATTGCGTATGGCAGTTGTTTGAATGGTTTGACCCTGATACCGTCACAAGAAATAGAAAGAATTAAGTGCAAGTTTTACAGCTACAGAGTGACACAATAAAGAAATCAGTCATATTATCATTAATCCTGAAGCAACAAATGAATGCTCAACTACTGATTATCATCAGTATCTATTAATCCAATCGATTATATGATTGGTCAAAAAAGATTTTGTAGATTTTTTACATTTTAAAACACAAAACGAATCCTTTTACATGCACGTGAAAAGTAAGTGAACAACAGGAGGATAGACAATTAGATAGAAAACACCATTATAATTGTGTGATGTTTATTCATCAAAGTAGCTAAACCTCCTTACAATCTGACTACCAAGACTAACTCTACAAGATGTCTTGGGGTATTTAATGTAGGTGAGGACTAAAGTGGTGGAAAAATTAGCTGCCTGAGTCCCTCCCATTGCCATTCCTCAGCCAGTGTCACTGGCACAGCAAAGAGAACTTGCAGAGCCATCTCTGCTAAGTCACTTGCACCAAACATATCCCCCACAGAATGAACCTGACTGTAACTTACTGCAAACTGTGACATTTTAAATTCACTGACTGCAGCACTCTCCAGCCACTAACTTTTAAACAACTGCATAAGTGGGGAATGAGTGTTCCAGCTTCAGTTCCTGTTGAAGTTGAATTACACACAGTCTTTAAAATGGTGAGCTCATCAAACATCAGCTGTTGCTACTATATGTGACATTTGACTGTGAGTAGATTAACTGCTGCTCCCCGCACTGCTGACCTGAATCACTGGGAAGATGATGAGTGAAAAACAAGCATAGGAAAATACATGAAGAAATAAATCTCAACCATTTATAATGAGCATGAGGAACACTAGAATGCTGAACCATTTAAGTCAAACTAGCCACAACGACCACAGTTAAAAATGCATAAAATTACAACTAGAGCCATGATATTTAAGTATACATACTTAGCAACTTCACCCACTCTTGTCATGTCGGCCAGGTTATCTTGATTTCCTTATGTTGAAGATGATGTTGTGCCACCAAGTTGAATACATTCAATAAGTACAGACATTATTAATAGTAAATGTAGGCATTTTCAAATTGTATTTTAACTACTGTAGACCAGAATTTATTTTTGTGCTTAGACCAGGAGTGTCAAACTCATTTTAGTTCAGGGGCCAAATATTTGATCTCAAGTGAGCCGAACTAGTAAAATAATAGCATAATAACCTTTAATTTATTTATATATATATATATATATATATATATATATATATATATATATATATATATATATAGAGAGAGAGAGAGAGAGAGAATATAAAACTTTTTCCCCCTTTGTTTTACGAAACACATTATGAACTGGACATTTCCTAAGAAAATAAGTGCAATTTCAAAATTACTATGCTTATTTACCATTTACACATGTGCATTACAACTTACAGATCATGCATAATGAGAACGATATGATGCATTGCCAGCCTACACTACACATACTGCTAACTGCTATTGTTTGGATAGCCTGTGGTCACTATAAAGTATAAATATGTACATGTAATTTATTTAAAATATTTAATTTTAATGAAAAATGTCTGAAGTTAGGGTTAGCTAACTGGCCCAGATAAAACACTGTTTTTTTTCCTGACCAACATCCATTAATCGTAGTAAACAGCCAAGTGTGCATATTTGAAAACAGGAGGATCAATTAGTTAAGTAAAAAATAATAAATTCAGCTTTAATTTAATTAGATTGGAAGACTATTATAAAAAACTGCTTTGAATAAATTGAATCTTTAGTTTAATAAAAAAAAAACCTGTGCACACTCTAAATCATGCTCAAAAATTCTGTAACACCACATGGAAACAAAGTTGAAGTATGTTCCATGAAACCAAATAACACATTCATTACTATGGTTGTTTGGACTGAGGAATGCTACTGGACTTAAAGAGAGTGGTGAAGTGTGCAGGTATTTCAATGTTCTGTTGTCATTCTCAAAGTCTGGTTAATGTACAAATTACAGCTACTTCACTCGTTTGTTTTGTTCGTGGTGACGTCCGTTTCATCTGTTCTCCATCTACATACCTCTACAGTCTCATGCAAAAGTATAATAAAGAGTGGCAGTACCCCGTGCATTAGTTATGGATAACTGGACTAAGCTCAAATTAAACAAATACTTTTTCGTGTGGATAGATGGAAATGATAGAAATGAACTATACTTCTCTAACTGAAGGTCAAGTGAGAGACTTAGAAAAGAAACTTAGATCTTAGAAATATGGGGGCTGAGCAGTCCTCAAAACAATAGACATTAGAGGAGAACTTGTCTACATGTACATTAAATCACTGTCAATATCTTTGATAACAATTTCAAAGTCATTTTTGACAAATTGAATAATCGCTAAAGTAGCATTGCATTGCACAGTCAGTCTGAGGTATAACAGATGCAATTACGTAAGACTTCACCTTACATGTGACAGAATATTTCAAGCCACAGGTTTTTGTTTTCTGTCCATAAAACGTTTAGAACAGGAGTCTCAAAATCAAATGACCTGGGGGTCACTGCAGTGTCTAGTATGGTCAGTATGGGCCCAGTCAAGTGACCAAAAAAAGGCAAAACTCAAGCGCCCCTACAGTTTCCGAGTGAAATTACACTGTCGTAAATGCCGCTCAGACACCGCGACAGATTAGCACAACGTTCGTCCCAGAAAACAACGATGTCACCCGACAAGTTACAGTAATTTTTCATGTTATTTAGGGAATATTACTTATATCGCACAGTTGTATTAATTTTGCCACGTAAAATAAACATGAACAAGTCAGGTGTTTTACTTCGGCGTCGCCTCGAACGGAAAAGTTCCACAGCTAAACCTGCTGCTAGCTTCCCACTCGCGGTGAAATCATTCAATCATTGAAACAACTTCCCATAGCCAAAACATCATAGCCATGTTAGCATAAGCAGCTAATACTTATCTTAAGTGGCGTTTGACAGTGGTCCCTATGAACGGTCTCCATTCACATCCCACTGTAGTATCTGCAGGTGTCACGTCCAGCTCCTCCAGGTGTTTAATTAGACTGCGTCATTGAGGAAAGGTGCGCTCGATTTAGTTGCAGCATGTGCAGCTATGGTGAGTGTAGCACCACATCAACTGTCCTCAGGAAGCATGACATTGCATATTTCCCATGAAGAGTTGCTGTAATGCAGTGTTCTACAAGAAAAAGTACAATGAAAATTGAAGCAAAAGTACCTTAAAATAGCGCTTGAATAAAATGTATTACTTCTGTTCATGTGCTTGTTGAGGAAAACTTAATCCAGCCAATTTTGCGTATTTTGCACATTGCTCACATTTGTTTGTTTAATGTCGGATTTATTTATTTATAACATTTTCTTTACTAAATGTTTAACAAAATGTTAGGAATAGATACTTTTTGTCAGTGTTTACAGAAAGGGATAATGAAAAAAATCCCTATTGTCCTCATTATTTACTTGAGGGCTGGAATAATAATAAGAAGAAGAACCTCCTCATGCTTTGTTATGAAGATCTGTGAGATCCAAACATGGCTTTGGTAATTAATGTTTCTTCAGGTTTTTGGATGCATGTACCCCACACCTTGCCCATCTATTTGCTGACCATATTTTGTAAAAGTAAACTAGCCATCCCAATCAATGCAGCCCTTCAACAGCACAGTGAAGCTAACATGGCATTTTCATGGCAGAGAATAGTGCTCTTATTGTTCACGTTTTGCTCAACATGTCCACTGTATGAACCACTGAACCACTGTCTTTGTGCATTTAAAAAAAGCTGAAGGAAACACATTAATATTATATTCTATAGTTGCATCCATACAGGCAGCTCCCAGAACGGTACAATGCTCAGAACTGTCTGGTGGGTCAAACTGCTTTGTGTCGACTTTATTTATTTTTTAATTAGATGCCACAGCACTCCATTCTCATGACAGAAAGGGTTGTGTTTGAGTTGTCTAAAAATAAAGAGAGAGTTTAAATTTAACTGTCCATAAAGTGTCAATGACTTCCTGCCTCAGTGTTGGTTTTTATTTTGGGTCCAACGGTAGTTGGCCTTGCTTTGACAGATATATACTGCCCCCTATTGAGCAAAGCTAGGAAATAACAATACATTAACTCAGTAAACTTTGTATTTCTGTCAAAATGTTCAAAACACAGTCATTTGTTAGTTTCAGTTACAGCCATAAAGATTTCCCTTAATAAAAACTGTTTTTCAATATTGCACATATGTTACTGACGATATCAGGGTACAGCAACACAAAGAAAGCAGTGTCCCAGGAGCAGTGCAACGCCTTGTTATATTCACCACGTCTTTCATTTAATTTTACTTAAGGAAATTTAATTTATGCTTTGTGGCCCAAGCAAGTAGAATGTGTCAGTATTTTATCAAACGCAGTTTAAAAATACATTTGCACCTCAGGACTTCTTTACGCTCTGAAAAACTGCTCATTTTAATTATAATCTAAATTAAACAAACCGTCAAGCTGAAACCATCAAACTTTATTACATACTGCATGTCCTTTTAGCATAATACATCAATGATCACATCAGAATATACATATATATGTATATGTGTATGTGTATATATATACAGTACATATATACATATACATACATATACATATATTTATATATATATATATATATATATATATGATTTCAAGGTACATTAATCACTCAACAAAATACCCTGTTTGGACAGACGACCGATACAAAGTGCACAAATAAAGCTGACTCAAGTCAACTGCATCATCACATTACGCAACTGCTGTTGGGTTTTTGTAGTAAACAAATAAATAAAAAATAAAGCTTACATTCAGAAACCTCAGGAGGGTTTGTCATGTTAGGAGAATTTCATGGGACAGTACTGATTATACTCTCTGGTGCTTAATGAAGTAGTGACCCCATGCATCATAGTTAGATGGCACACATGCGTGCACTCCCCCCCCCCCACAAACACACACACATCCACGGCCACACATACATACAAATTAAATATAAATATTGTATATTTGGCACCATATATTAGGCATAGAACACAAAATACAACTCGAAATACAACAGTTAGTAGTATATGGAGGTAATAGTATCTGATTTTGGCACATTACAAGAACACCCACGGTTTAAAAAGTTCATGTAATCTTCCCTATTACATGCTCAGTCTTTACTGAAAGGTATTTTGAGTTAGAGATAGAAATCACCTCGCCGTATAGAGCAATAATTCCTCAACATTAAAATGGTCTTCGGCTCACTGAGCCGCCATATTCATGGAGAGCTACTGACTACAGATTCCCATGTCAGTGACATCGAGTAATGTATGCTTAATGGCAAGGAAAGCACCATATTTTCCTTGGACAGTTTGACATTGGTTGCAGGTCTTCAGCGCCATAATGACTAATGTAAACACGTAGCAACCAATAAGCTGTTGAGTATGACCTCTCTAAAAACCCTTAAAGCCAAGATGTCCTTACAATCTAAGACATAATCATATATTGCACTCTAGAAGGAATCCTAAGTCCTTACTGCACAAAGGGGTTGTCCTGGCCTGTTCAAACCATCTTGACAAAAAAAGAAAGAAAACTCTGTATATAGATATAGAATTAATAAGGTATTCAGCAATACTATGTTTATTATAACATCTTGTGTATATTAACTTTGATATATAGATTATTTCAACAGTATGATATGAAAGATACATATTTATAAATTGCTATGAATATAGGCAGATGCCTCTGTTGAACAGACACAGTGCCAGGTATAACATAATAACTATTCTATGATTACGTCTTGTCATCCAAACAAATACAAATAAACGCTCTCACACGTGGCTCACAGAGTAAACCCGGCGTGAAACTCCATAGTGGATGTGAATTGAAGCCTCCCATGCACAGAGAGGTTTCAATACAGGTCGAGACTGGTTTTCAAACAGGCCAGCGTGAACCTTAAAACCTCAGCATGCATGCTAAGTAGGTAGAACAGCAGTCCCTGGTGGACACATTGAAAAATTACAGCAACATCTCTGTATTCTTTGAATTTTGTGTTTGGCTTGTGTCTTACTAGAAATATGCGAACGAATACAATAAAACACTTTGAAAGATTGGTCTGGGGCTGTATTTGAATATCAATATGCGGGAAATAAAGTAAACAATGGCCCGTCACCTACCTCAGTGCATTACAACTTCTTGTTTTCAGCCTGTCACCCTCCACACATACATCTACCTCATGTATATTTGCACCAACATATACATATATATTAGATTCAACATCAGTATTCTATCTCAGAGCAGCAGAAACACACACGCACTGTATACCGTAAGGAACAGAAAACAAGGAACGGACAATTCCGTCATTTCGTGGAATCTGTGTTAACCTCAGTCTGTGGCGGGGCACGGCACTATGCGTTGAGATGTGAGCTTAGTGAGCACATCCTGGGGAAAACTCCAGCGATGTTTGTTTGTCGGAGACAAAAACACATAAGTTTTATGCCTCAGGTTTGTCTGGCAAGCTGCCCTGACTCCTTGGTAACTTCACTGTATCTTCCACAGATGTACCAAACCACTGATCAGAACCACCAACCCCTATTCGGAACACGTACGCAACACTAACTTTACATGTAAATAGCCTGTTTCCAAAAAACATGCAGGCAATGTCCACCATCACGGATGGCTAATTCACTAACAAGTTTAACAACAAACGAGGAACCCTCATGAAGCTCAATCATATTAAGGAGCAATTTTATACTTAAAAAGGCCAGCAGCATGCACTTTGTGTGAAAAGAGGCAAAAATAAATGCCCGTAATCTTATTCATAACATAACTCCACGTTTGTCTATGCAAATTCACTCCACACTCCACACTGAGAAGCTCACAATATCCACAGTCTGCAAGATAAAAAAGCTAAAACTGCATCAAGCCACACTCTAAACTCTATAGCAAGTCTACTGCCAGCTTTCTACAGCGACATCAGAATCACCACTTACACTACCTGTAATCTACAATCCGGCCCCAACACATGTTCAGTGACGTCCCACTTATTCAGAAGTAGGAGATAAAAAAAGACTCTTTTCACTCCATCTTATCACGCACACCTGCTTCCACTCAACACTGCGCTGACCTCGCTGCACTGGTGCTTACGTCTGTGTCCTTTACCTTGTGCAGAATGGGACACTTTCATCACCTGGTGGAGTGGTGCTCGGATGTCAAAAGAAAACAAAAACATTTTGCACCCAAAATGTACAGCAATGACGGTGGTTCACGCATCGAGACCACCGGGTATGACGATGCCAGCGCCGCCTGGCCTGAGCTAACTGCAGCCTCAACCAGCGTACAGTTGCAAGCATGTTTGTCTCCCTATCGCCGCAGGAGGACAGTAAGATGCCTGAGCCCTAAAAGGAACCACAATTGAGCTAACGTGAAGCCGTAATGGTCAAAGAGCTGCCTGGTTGCCAAACTGTCCCACCCTGTGAAGTCACCTAGAGGCCGGTGAGGTCCACAATTGCCTTGATGAAGATGGTGTCGTCGCGGATGTAGGAATTCTTGCCATCGAGTTTGGAGAGCGGGCAGAAGAGTGGACAGCCGCTGGCGATGTTCATCTCGCTCACTGGTCTCTGGAAGGAGGACGACGTGACGTCAGGTCGGAAGGCGTCAATGATGTGCTCCCTGTTGCTCTGGTCCAGCAGCATCAGAGTCACCTGGAAACAGGGAAAGGGTAGAAAGACAATGTTTTCTGTGCATACTTTTGGTGTTACTTACTGTTGGGCATATTTAACAGTGACAGTGTATAGTGACATTTTAAGGGTCAACATGCAAGATTTCTCGGAAAAACAAGTACATCCGGTCCATAATCTGAGATAAAATGACTTGGTTCAGGTGACAAACAACTCATAAACAAACAAAACATTTCATAAACAGTTCCTAAAACTATACTGGTTCACTGAATAAGTACATTTTAGTAATTTATGCATTGTTGATGTATTGCTGCTACTTTATTTGTTTTTTATCTAAGAAAGAAACTTGATTATGCATGATTTATATATGATGATCTAATTCCCCTCCTTAAAGTTGCAGTATGTAACTTTTAAACACAAACTAATGTCTGTTAGATGCAAACCACTGTCAAATGACTTTCACACGATGCTGATTAAGCCTATCACCTTCAGATGATAGCGGTGTTTGAATACTGTGTCACCCAGCAACATTCACACGCTGCACACAGGAAATTTGTCATTTTATGCCAAGACAGATGGGTGCAAAAGCAACATCGAGCTAATAGAGTGAGATGGCTACCAACAGGTTGTAGTAAGACTGAAAGAACCACCCATGAAAATACAAATTTCATGGGGATAAATGCTTCCTGCCCCCTGCTCTGCTGCTGTATACACGTAAACGCTCACTCAGTCAGGTCTGATAGTATTTCTTGTTAGAGCCCTTTTCAATTGAAGGACGCAGCATAAAAATACATCGTTTCTGTTCACAACGACTAAACAATAAAGAAAAATCAGGCACTGCAGCTTTAATATACATACTTTCTTAGGCCAAAAATTTTTTCCAGCAGTTTTCTTGTTTGCTGTGGAACTTAACCTCAAACACGAATATAAATGTGGCTGTTTGGTGCCTGAAAAAGAGCTAAAATACATTATTTTATGTTCCCTTGATATCTTTTACCTTCTGGTTGAAGGGCCATTTGAGCAGGGCGTCACTCTGACCTCTCATCACCACAAAAAACAAGGACAGGTGGCTGCCACGCCCCGTCCCATCTCCATTCAGATAGATCCGCAGACACATCTTATAGCCATACTTGTTGGTGTAGAAGGCTGAAAGGGTGAAGGGGAAATTTAATCGTGAGAATTCTGCTATCGATTGGCTGATTAATTAAAAGTGATTGCAACAGGTTGACTTGGTTTTGAGAAACAGGGTCTGACCCTGATCATTATTCAGTTTAATCAGGTCAGGGGGGGTCTGACCACACTTGCCGTCATCTTTTAACCCACAGTGGATGTATGTGGATCATCTGCATTCATTTGCGATGTTACCTGGTGAGAACATGGCAGGGGCTCGACCAGCGATGGCGTCCTGTCTCTTTTTGGCAAAATCAGAGATCCTCCACACAAAGACGCCATCGAAGGTAGTGGCAGACATTTCCCGTAGTCGACCCTCCATCTCGGCTACTGTCAGGTCTTTCAGCCCCACTGTCCTCTCCAGCTGTCGCACCTGGAGGGGGATTTCACACACTCTACTTTATCAAGGTCTTCACGCAATCCTATTCAATATATACCACATATAATTGGAACATACAAACGTAACATAAATTGTGGTTTAATACATTTAGAATCATGAGAAAAAGAGGATGTATGGAAATAAGTTTCGAAGAATGTCTTCAGAAAAGAATCTGTGTGTAACTGTGTGTTCAGATATGAAAGTGTTACATCTCCAATAACTATGATAGTCATCTATTTCCAGTCCCACCTTATTACTCAGAGCCTCGATCTTATCCTGGTCCAGTTTATGCTGACGGTTGCTGGCCTCCATGGTGGTGGCAAACCTCTCCACCTCTCTGTTCAGGACGCAAACCACGTTTTCAAACGTGCCAGATTTGACCTCCAGCTCCGTGCACCTGCGTCCCAGCTCGATCACCTTGGTCTTTTCACTGTGGAGCTGGAGCTCCAACGCTGCACCCACTGAGCTGGGCAAAGGTGTGAAAGAGGTAGACACAGAGAGAGTGGGAGCTAGTGTGGGAGGTGGAGGGAGAGGAGCTGAAATGGGTGGACCAGGGGGGCCACTGCTGGAGGATGAGGAGGAGGCGGCGGCGGCAGCTCCCTGCACGGGAGGCCCAGAGGAGGTGGTGCTGAGCTGGGAGACTCTGGCCTCGAGCTCCCTGAGGGACTGCTGAAGTTCTACTAGTTTGTGTCCGGCGACTTCCAGTCCCTGGGGCTGCAGGCCCTCCATGCTCACTTTCATGCCCATGATGTAATGCAGCAGCAGGTTGAGGTGCTCGTAAGCAAAGGCGCGTTCATGGTCATGAATCTTTTCCTTCTCCACCTTTATAAAGGGAGGGAATACACTGGAGGTCAAAGTCTTTGTGTAGAAACGTTTCATGCAGGCATTTGTAAAGTTAGTCTTATACAAAGCAAAGTTTGGCCCTGATATTGTGTATATGCATGAGTTACATGAGGACATGCAAGATGATCCTATTCTATGGGATCAACCAATATGGGTTTTTCTATGGCCGATTTTTAGGAATCAAGGATGCTGATAGCCAATAACTGACAATAATTTGGCCCATATATTTAGCTGATTTTCCTTTTTTTCCTCCATCTGATAAAATATTACTTTTAATGATGACAAATATTACAAAAATTGCCTTACTTCAGTTACCAGTTAATGAACAACACTAATGGTTTGTCTCTCTAATCTACATTTTTTTGTCTTCACTGCTGTAAATTTTACATTTTCAATAGAAAAACAATGTATAATGTTTAAAAGTAAACAATATTAACTACATGAAACAGGTCATCAAAAACAAAAACAAAAACTAAGAACAATAAAGACCAACGCTCATTATTAAAAAATGGCAAATAGCAGCCCCAGTTAATCGGTCTACCTCTGTCTATGACCTGTGTTTGTCATATGCTGTGTGCTGTATAAATAAACCTGACTTGACTTAATGAAAAGAAGCCTCTACTGCAAAAACTCTCATTATTTCTGCTCTCCGGTCTCACATACACAGAGCGTGTTCACTCTGAACTGAAAGTAGCACCTGCACATTATGGTGCTTACTGCAGGGTTACGTTTGAAACTGTCCTGTAAAAGCAGCCACAATTGTCATAATTTCTTTTTTTAATTGCATACTCATGCCCATGGTGTAAGAATTCACTGTGCATGATTTATCTATCTGTATATTCAGTACAAGTCTGTCTCGGAAGATAAGTGAGATATTTGGTTATTATGTAAAATAACTATTTCAATATGGACAGTTGACAGTTGAATGAAGTTGAATAGTTCATCACTTCATATTGTAACTCTTTCTTTGGACCTTGACCTTCCTCCTCTACAGTATCGACACAAAATAACAAAAGTTATCTTTATGTAAAAGTAATACTGAATGTTTCAAATGAATAATATTTCAAACACTCAATATTTTAGATGAAATACGATTAATTTCATTACTTACAGACATATCACATCCCACCACATGGAATCGACACGGGGTTCTGAACTTGCTGCAGAACTTAATGTGGTCCACGTACTAGAGAAGACAAAAAACAACGAGACTTTGTAACACATAAGCAACAACTATACACACATAATAACACATAACAATAATAGTACTACTACAGTAACCTCTGTACATCAATGAGCTTATATTACATACATCTATTTCTCTGTAAATATGTTTGTTTCACACAAATGTGTAAATGTAAACTGTAAATCCATATTCCAACTACTGCCTTTATATTTAGTTCCTGTTTTTTTTTAACGATGATTGTGTTGTGCTGGAGTGAACTCTTCATTGTGCGTCTTTCTTTTTTGTGTATATCTGGGTGTTTATTGGTGTAGGATTGTGTGTGGAGGTCCGTTACATAAGTCTATGACTCATCATGAAACATGCTTTATTTTCTAACGTTGTGCAAGTGTGAAAATAGAATGAAATGAAATCAAGAATTAAATCGAGAATTGTATCTGGCACAGCAGAAAGAGTTGATTAATTAAAATAAACCATTATATTAGGCCTTTCAGTCCCGTATAGACGTGTTTCCATCTTTTCCAAACATTGCTGACAGAGAAGAATCACCTTTTCTCTGGGTATTTTCTTCTTGGCGCAGCCTTCACAGATCATCGGGTACTTGGGACAGATTTCATCATGTGCCTGAAAAACAAGGACAGTACACGGAGCTGCTGCATTGTGTCCGGGCATGACGAGCATCTTAAGTCTAAATAAATCATTTCTAACCTTGATATTTTTGAAGTGAAATGGCTCCTTGCAGTACTTGCAGTTGAGCGTTCTCTCCGGGCACTCTCGCTCGTTATGGCGCTCCTGCTCGTTGAAGCGGATGCATTCCTTACAGGAGGGGCAGGGGATGATCATGAACTCGCAGTTCCCCTCGTGGCTCATCTGTGGGGGAGCAGAGCTGAGCGTGAGCGCCTGTGTACGGTCAACAAGTGGGTCGAAGTCGGGTCACAGTTCACCCTCACCTCGTACTCTTTGACGCTGCCTGTCCACGTGCAACTCTCGTTGATACAAACAGCTGTTAGGTTCTCAACTTCCCTTCGAACGGCGTTGTCAGGAAAAGCCTGAAAAAACAGAGGATTCGGCGTCACACTGTGCCAGTGTGTGTTCACAGAGCCTCCCTGTTTGATTGTTTAAGCTGAGGGAAATGTGTACATTTAGGATACAGGGTAATGTATATACTGGACGTGCATTGGTTTATTTTTCTTTTCCTTATCAGCGGAGCCTCCCTCAGAAGTTTAACATTTGTCTGACATGAAGGAAGAGCCAGATTACTAAACAAGTCCTCGAACAGCAGAGGCCGAGGCGAGTTCATTCTCTGTCAACACAACGTAACAATTTCCATGCACTATGCCCATTGTTTGTAAGAAAATCAGTGTAGACGAAGGTGAACAGATGAGGCAAGAACAGATGTGGTGGAAACAACAACAACACAAGCAGCAAACTCTATTTTTAGTCTGCAGTTTCTCTTCCTGTGGCTTCGGAGAACTTCTTGTAACCTTTTGTTCGACGAGAGCTAAGAGATTTATTGGTGTGTCAGAAGAATACACACATATGTACAAATATATATAATCATACTTTGTATACAACTGCTTTTTCTTGACACAGTAACTGCACTTTGATACTCACACATCCTTGTTTCAGAATCGATGTAGGGTCCTCAAAAATCTCTTCTTTAATGCAAGCGTTGCATTTCTGGGGTCCATTACTGGAAGAAACATAACAACATGTGCTTAAATACACACATCAGATACCAAACGGTGGGAGGACACAGTGCCGTGCTTAAGTAAGTCATCTCTGAAAGCTGCGCTCCCATAACTGCCCACCTCACTGTCCTGTTGAAGCAGTAGGAGCAGAAGCGGTGTCCACACTGGGCCTGAAATGGTCGTCGGAGTATGTTGTGGCAGCAGTTGCACAGGTGCTTGTCCTCCAGCTTATTGCCCAGGATCTTCTTGGGAAAGCCGGGTTTGTTGCTCTCCATGGACGAAGGCGGGGACGGCTCCTGTGTGGCCATGGTGTCTATTCACACGTCACACCTGGAGAAGAAATAAAACATCAAAACACGAGCAAGAAACACACTCATTTCGATGAAAATGAAAAATTACAAATTACTAAATGAAGTTTCCCTGGTATGGTTCAATATTTCCAGGACAGGCACTTCTATATTGTATTATATTAAGTTATGCCATATTATATTTGATTACTTTCCCAGACAGACTAACATGACATCACCAAGCAGACAAAAGGGCATCTTAACTCTGGCTTAAGGGAAAAACTGAGGCCTGAACACAGACGCATGCAAACGTTTCCTGCACCATAAGACATTAGATGTAATATACAGAATATCATATACATTAGGACTGAACGATTTGGAATAAATATCTTATTGTGATTGCGATATGATTAGCAATATCAGAGGGAATGGCAATTTTTACATCATTATTCTCATTTTCATTCGAAAAAACATATTGAAAATGAGTGATATTGTGATATTTGTGCACATCTGTGAGAAACAACACCGTCCTCTTGAGTCTGTAGAATAGGATGTGTACAGATCAAGACAATCATTTGTCTAAAATCATATTTTGGCTTCCAAATATATTGCGCCTCTTGCGATTCTAAACCATCCATTGACCCCTTTGTGTCCTGTGGATGTTTCCCATCAGGAAGGAAGTGTTTTTATCACCGAGAGCAACGGTGTATTGATTTGCAGCGACTCTTACTTCTCCAATGACAAAATGTTGGCAAAGTAAAAACTCCGACCGTGTCCTGCCCCAACAGCCTCCGTCTCCTGCAGAAGAGTAAGTCGCTCTTCCCTTTTTCCCCCCCTTAACGCTAATGCATCACGGTCATCAAACTTGTGCTGTCGACCGCAAACCTTATTAACTCGAGTGTTTTCCATCGAGCCTCATGCCGAGCCACTCACTGTACCAAATGAAACACCGGCCATTTGAGCGTCTTTGTGAGCGAAGCTGCCGCCATCTGTGCCGTAACCGTACACCCTCTGTCAAAGTCACTCGCATCTTTTCAGAATCAAATGGGCTTGCTCTGCTTTTATTTATACATACTTTAGAGGGAGTAAGATTGGAGGTTAATTGCTTGACTGTGCCATGCACCTGTGCACATTCCTTTCCTTTCATTTGTCACCCGTCTGTATGCAAATCACACAATGTCTAATAAAGGTGCTTTTATAAAGAGTTGACAGTGGTGGCAGAAGTGTTCAGAATACTCACTTAAGTGGCAGCAGTATTCAAAACTTTCAAAGACAATGTTCTTCATGCATCAAGTGTAAGTAAAAGAAGAGCTGCACTCTACCGTACTTAGTATAAATAATAAGAACATGTTAAGTAAGGGTGACGAAGGTTAAGTGGGAGCTTATGCTGTGAACAACAACAACACTATAAACTAAAACAGTTCAAGGCTACAGTGTGCCGCGAGTACGGAGCGAGCAGAGTCTGACACAGCAGATATTCTATTTCAGAGACGCTAATATGCCATTGATCACAGGATGTAGACAGAAACAGAGCAGAGTAAACCTGTTAGCCTCTCACTCTGCTCAAACTCTACACACCCAGCCTATGATGTAGCAGTCTACTCAACCGTGTTTATGAGCTTTCTTTGTCAGGGTCTGTGATGATCTGACTTTATTTACTTTACACTTTCTCTCATCATCGATAGCCCATCATTGTTTGGAGGTTATGTTTTTTGGCCATGTTTGTCTGTGAGCAGCGTTACCAGAAAAGGTCTGAGTGGTCTTGGCAGAGGTTGGTTCACCGTGAGTGTTTTTCTTGCTGAGGTCATTTGGTCTGTGAAAATGTGTCAAATCTGTGAAAAAAAATCCATTCCACGCTTCAAAACCCAGAGGTCAAAGCATCCACCCAAACAGTCCAAACGCTTTGTTTAGCTCGCAGTCACAGAGGACACAGACGCAGTGACGTTGAGGCTTGAACTGGTAAACATGCAAGTGGATCAACAGAGCATTTTAACGGTGTCGTTGAAAATGAGAGTTTGTGAAGGCTAAAATCTTGATTTTGAATTTACTTCAACCTTTAAGGACAACAAAATGTGTTCTTTCTTTGCTGACAAACTTTATTCAAACCCTCGTTTCCACTCTTGGCTGTTAAGTTTCACCTTGACTCCCTGAGTCCTTTTATGATATACACTCTATAAGTGTGAAAGACCTAAACACTCTGCAGTGAGAAACATTGTTAATGAACTGACTCACAGTTTCTCAGATGAAGTTTGGCACAAAGTGGTGAGACATAACCCTGAGCCTTTGGTAGACGCTCTTTTTAAGTCCTCACAGCGGGGTAGTGGTTAGTGACCCAGCTGCACCACCCGGTCAGAACAACAAGGGCCTTTCTGCAGTCCAAAAACATGCAGAAGTAAAAACAAAATGTCTTTCAGCTTCTGAATTCGCATATTTTATTTGGCAGATATGTTTTTATGCCGGATGCCCTTCCTGACACTGTCCCAACCCTCCCATTTATCCAGGCTTTGGACCAGTTGGGGTCAATTTCGAGTGTCCAATTAACACAGAGCAATAGGGATTGGGTATCTTGCTCAGGGGTACACAGCCCATGACCTGGCACGGACTGAAAGAGGCAACTCTTCATTCACAAGCCAAGTTCTCTTTCTACTCAGCTATGGGCATGCAGAGGTTAACTGACCACTCTAAATGGCCTGTCGGTGTGAATGTGAGAGTGAATGATTGTTTGTGTCTGTGTGTGTCAGAGTGTGACCTGCCTTTCACCCTGTGTCAGCTGGGATCGGCTCCAGTGACCTCACGTGGAGGATGAAGTGTTGGAATATATTTGTCAGGTCTGCCAGTGAAAACACTTTTTTACCGTTAAATAAAGGTTCATTAAAGTGATTTAAGATTTCAGCTACATTCTTTAGCAAGTGAGCCAACTTTTCTGGAAATGGGCTTAGGGAATAAATAATAACAATAAGCCAATGGTGATTATTTGATGAAGCGGTCGAGGGCGATCCTTTAGTGGAAACATTTTAAAGACCCAGTGAGCCGCGAAGTGTGTCTGCATCCCGAGTGTGACATCTTCTCCTCCTCTGATCCTCAGCAGCACTCAGTCCCTCAACAGTTCCTCTGTGTGGCTGTTCACAGAGCAGCACAGCCAGCTGGAAGGCCCACACCCTTTGTTTACATTTGCACTCTGCTTTCATGGCTCCCCGTAGTTGACTTGGCACTAAGTGATGATGAGGAGGAGGAGGAGGAGGAGGAAGAGGAGGAGGATGACGACGGCGGCGTTGGTGATGATGATGATGATGATGATGATCACCAGCTGCCTCTCTTTATAGCCGAACAACACAGGCTCAGCAAGCCTACCCAGTAACGATGCTGACAAATCGCACAGCCATTGTCTCTCCTCCGCTTCCATCTCTCCCTCCTTGTTGCTAAGCTATCAGCATCCTCTGCTCAGAAGTGGTACCCAGCCAGCCAGCCAGCACGCGGCCACGCCCCTTTGAAATCCGAGGCTCGCAGCCTGCAAGAGACCATTAAGTGGAAAAGCAAAGCAAATGCTGCTGCAACCAGCGGAGTTTGCACTTACCAGCGTTTTTAGTCTAAACTGTCATCGCGTGCAGAGGCTGTGGAATCTCTTCTCCCCGTGGCAGCCGGACGCTCGTGCACTGTGCCGCTGTTACACGCGCTCCTGCAGCCGACTGGACGTGTTTCCTTCAACCTTAGCCACATAATATAGATGTGGTCCCCAAAAGCGACGGCTGTTATTGTCCAATATCGCCATTGCACTTTCAGACTGGCTCTTACGTCATGCGGTGGGCGGAGCACGGGTTGATAGGCAGACAAGCTGTGCAGGCGTGGACGTCATTGGTCCAGAATTCACGAGTGGGCGGATGCTTTGTTAGAGAGCACAATAAAGGCAGCAGACAACATGGTTTACAAATGCACATGACAGGAGTCTGTTTTTAATGATGCTGCTGTTGTTGTTGTTGTTTTCTTTGTTTCCTACTGTTATGGAGGTTTTTTTGTATCACTTTTGCACAAACACAGAGTTGCATCATGTTTTTTTGATTTCATTTTTTTTATTCCAAAAGGTGTCATCTTGTCATTTCACACACCATATGAAGTGTTAAACGTGATGAAGGGCATCTGCAAAAGCCTTTTTCTTTCAGCGGAGTGTGTGCAAAATGTAATAAATAAATATTACTTCTCTTCAAGCCCTAGGAATGTATCCGCATCTATAAAAGGTACAATCGTCGTGATTCACACACACATTCCTAAGTGTTAAAACTGGCGGAGGAAGTCGTTATACATCTTCCTTGGAGACGACATGGTTTCTGCACACTTCTGAAAATGATGCTGAATAAATCAACAACAAAAGAAACTGGTCTACCAGTTATTATGATATCTATGACTTAAAGGGACCAACTCCTCATTTCACACACATGAAAGGCAGCCAATGAGTGTCTCGTCAGGTCAGGAGGGGGCTTTTTTTTCAGAGGAGGAAAAAACTGTTCAGTAAGGATGATCATCATATCACAATATTCCATCATGTAATCTTACTATTAGGTATTCATAATAATAGATCAATAATGATACAGAATAAATAAAATAATAAATGATGTATAGGAATGACATACATTAAAAACATACAGACAGAAATAAGTCATAACCGTCACCCCCAAAGTCTTCCTATCTTTTCCTCGTGATGAAAATGATAAATAAATGTTACTGGTGTAGGCTGTTTCAACCCTTATGATTATTATAATCATTACCTTTAGTTTTTGTGGGAAGTCTTAATATCCTTTCTGTAAGAGGACACTTTATGGACACTTGTGGTTTATGGAGTCTCAAAGTAATGTTTGACTACAGAAAGCACTCAGAGAGCACAAACCTCTGCCAAGGACGCTCAGTTTCCCACATGGTCAGTTCTGGATTATGGCCAAAATTGAATAATTTCTCCCTTGGAATATGGCCACATATAACATATCCCAGAATATATAAACAGTATCTCTTAATAGAGAGGTCTCAAACTCAAGGCTTGTGGCCCCCCCCCCCCATCGATATCTTGTGGCCATAAACTTACTTACTTTTAAACTCTAAATTACATTTATTAAATGTATTAAATTCAACATTTCAGTTTAAATTACTATTATCGATGTTATTATTGGTTTAACCCTGAGGACAGGTAGCATTTAGGCAGCTTTTTTCTATTTCTATGTTAAAATGTACATACAGACGTGTTAAGAATGTGCAGTATAGAGTGATGTATATCCTTTTTTCTCAGCACAGCCTATAGGCAATCTAATGAAAAAGAATTGTTTCAATTTTCACCAACTATAGAAACACACCTGAGCAAAAAGTACTCCAAATCTTGTGAAATTGGAAATATGTCACAGTTCAAAGTTCACTTGGCACCACCATCATGTTCTTTTTGTGAATTATATATCCAACACCTTTCCTTTGAAATGGTGCGCAGTATCTGCAACATCACGAGGGATTATCAAGATATCATTTAAACTTTTAAATCACTGAACACTTAATTTGTCCCGGATCTATAGTGACTATCT
Organism: Solea solea; assembly: GCF_958295425.1. Classification (NCBI taxonomy): domain Eukaryota; kingdom Metazoa; phylum Chordata; class Actinopteri; order Pleuronectiformes; family Soleidae; genus Solea; species Solea solea. The sequence goes on from NC_081152.1 coordinate 6,012,875, forward strand.
ATACTTAAACAGGCTGGCATAAACAAACACATCCTACCTCTAAATAAAGAAAAAGCTCACTCCTCTTCAACCTTTATGATTACAGTCACAGCCTTTGTTTCTTCTAAACAACAGATGCTGAACTAAACTTATAGTCGAGTGGCACTAATTGCCCGGCCTTCATTTTTAGGGACTGAACCACGACAGTGGCCACAGGTCTGAACCGCATCATCATACGACCGCTACATCCCAGACAGCTGCAGCTGTGGTCACATAAGCCCAAAATATTTGCTCCAGAGGTTTGGAGGTGCTTTCTAACAACATGTAATTAGTCGAGGTCACGCGGGGACTGAGTGAAAAACAGTTACAGTACAATAATGGTGCCAGGGTCAAAGTGTTCAACAGGGACAATAGGCAGATGACTTTGTATAATTATTGTTTACTGTATTCTATTCAGGACGCACTGCACAAACAGTGCATTAACACACAGCACTGTAGTATTTCATATATTTTAATTTAATGTCTGCAGCTGTCAATCTTGAAAAGTAACAAATAAAACCCAAAAAACGTATGAAAAGTGGGATTATCGGCAGTAATCGTCACTGTAAAAGTCTTTGGAAGTTCATGTTAACGGCCATTCGTGAGAATTTACAGCCAGCACAGAAAACTGCCAGGAATTGACGTGGAATTTCAATCTCAGCTTATAACTACAAATGTACATTTGTATTCATAAGCCGTATACGAGCGCCATTAATTCCTGGTCTGCTACGTGTTGTGACATAGAAACGCACACGTCTGGGATTAAAAACCAAGTCGCTGAGGTTCGCTATTGCTCCTGTAATGATTAGCAGCACTTAAAAACGACAAAAACCCAAGAGAGATTAATGTTAAAAAAACAAACAAAAAAACTAAAACAAGAGTAAAACGTTTTAAATATGTAAGTAAATAAACCTACAAAGTATATATACAGTATGGAATTAAAACATAAAGTGTTTATTGACCAAATAATCCTGGCTAAATTGGCTACATACTATCACACAAACAACACCTCAGTCAATGATATAAATACATGACATAAATATAATTTATTGGTATTTTGATTCTAACAAAACATCATTAGTACAGCACAATTTGACCTTTGCTCTGTGGAGACATACATGTATATTTATATATATACTGTATATATAAATATATATATATATGTATATGTACATATATATCCCACTGTTCTGAAATGTATAATCAAAGACAAAAGCTACACATTATTGCTTTCCTATCCCTAACACTGGCACGCACACACACACACACACACACACACTTAACTCTACACTCAGTTTCTGCTCTAGCACAACTTTTGTCTTGAGAAAGACTTCAAATATAAAAGAGTCCTGAGAGGAAAGGAGGACAGATATTGCACGATTTATATTAAAGACAACTCTCTACACGAGTCGTCCACACTTTGGCATCAGATCTTTTTTTCTTTTTTTTTTGACTTAACCTGATCACTGCTGTTAAAGGAATGTGTCTCATAAAAGATTGAGCTCTTGTCCAACAGTCGTCCTTTAAGTTCCTTCAAGTAGCTTCTGGAGGTTCTTTTGGATCTGGAATGACAAGAATATTAGATATGTGAAAACATCACAAACCTGTGACAATGCTGTGAGTGGAGACGTTCATACAAAAAAACAACTGTGAGCTTTTCGTGTACGTTTTAAAAGGTGCAAGAGCGGCAACTAAGGATTATTCTCATGGTCCGTAAAATGTCAGAGTCGTCTTAAAAGCCCAAACAAAGAAAACAATACATATATCATTTAAAAAGCTGAAGCAAAGTATTATTTTATCTAAAGAAAAACGACAAAAAATGATTATAAACTGAGTTATTTCTTGATTGGGTGAAGTGACCTCCTGGATTCATGTTGTCAACTTTGAGAGTTTCTACTAATAATAGTACAAACACGATTTAAAGCTTTAAATGTGCTAGTAGGTGGTTGTATTTATTTATTTATTTACTTGTGTATTTTGACCTCAGCACAGAGCCAGACTAACTGGTTCCTGATGCTTCCTCTCATGATGCTATAAGCAAAGCAAATCCAGAGAAGCTTCCAGCCTTAGGCTTCATCATCATACAGGTATAACATGCAAAAATGATTCTATGAACAAAAGAGACACCTGGTGTTTTCTGAGAGCCAGGAGACTTCTTTTATTTTACTTCAGGTCAAGGGTTTTTTATGCTCTTTCCCCGTGTGTGCGTGGGTTTTCTCTGGTTTCCTTCCACAGTCGAAAAACATGCAGATTTGGGGATTAGGCAAATTGCAGTGAGTGAAGGAGTGTTTATTTGTGTTGTTTCCCTTCTGTTTGTTTGTGGGTGTTTACGTTTTGGAAAGATGATTAGCATATTTTTGACAGTGAGAGACGCCCATATGTGAGTGAATGATTCTTTGGGGCGGGGGGGAATTTATCTTATTTGAATCTTAAATCAATGCATTTTATTGTATTCAAGATTTAAAGAGTCATTAGACAACATTCCCATGTGTGTTACTGTTTTGTCACTGTCATTAAAAAGACTTCAGGTCAGAACACAGGTACTTTTCCCACAGAGATAGAGTTACAATATGAAATGACAGGATTCTCTTTTGTGTTCCTTTGTGTCGTAAGTTGGACCGAAAACTACATCTTAGTTGCCAAGAGGGTAAAATAACACAAAGTCAGTCAGTTTTAGCATCCTGATGACAAAGTTCAAGACACAATGTTGTCTAGTTCAGCTTTAAAATGTTTCATTTACTTCATATCTACTTTATTTGTTTTAAAATTGTATTTATTTAATTGGTTTAATTTCTCTTCCACCACTTGGTTCTTGTGTATTTGTCTCACGCTGCTTTACTGCTCACATTTACTCTGTCTTAATGTCAGCTTGTCAGTCCCAACCTGAACGAAAAGACAATTATAAAGGACTTATAAAGGAATTATAAAGGTTTGACTGATTGAAGGTTAACTTTTTTTCGTCATTTGCAACATTATTTGACAGAACTGGTCTGATTTATACAGCAATACTTCACCGATTTGCATGTAGCTTTGTTTTACTAGAATAGGGGTAGTATTTCTTTTATATTTCTTATGCCCCTTTTTGCTTATACAGCTCTCAAAGATATTTAATAAGTATTTCTATTGGTTGGCCACGAAATATTGATTTGTGGCCAAGAAATAGAGTTTTTTTTCCACCTTGTTATGTCTGGGGCTCTGTAGATTGTGAGTTTTTCATGTTAAATTTGTGTAAATAGACATAACATATTAAATATAATATTAGTGATGTTATATCGTACAGGTTATTAAAACGGGACAAACCTTTTCTATCTTGAACAGGTTGGTGGAAAGCTCTCCATAGAACTCAGCGTTCAGTTCACCCTGGGACCTGTGGCTCAAGGCATGCCTGCAAATAGATTTGCACTGTGATGACGCACACACACACACACACACTAAATGAAATATGCGATATCGTCCGTGTGGAGAGGAGCACTCTATCTTAACATCTTCTCAACACACTGTGGTTTACACTCTTACTCGTTTCGAATGCGCTCCCCCATGGATATCAGGGAGTTCAGCCGGTGCTCAAGAGCCATGATCTTGAAAGCCATGTAACAGGAGGACAAGACGAGAACACTGACTCTGTCCGGACACACAGACACAGTGAGAGATGAATATTCAGACTCAGTCAGGACGCAGTGTCTCCGAGACATCGCACAACTCATACTCTTACGTCAGAGAGCGGTACTCACATCACCAAGTAGATGAGGAGGATGGCGAGTAACGGCATGGACTGTGAGGATTTGTCTCTGAATATGACTCCGTGGTCTGTCTTGGCCGTCCCTGGATATAACATAATATTTCAGTTGTCATAAAAGTGTATTTTACATAATGGAAATTAAACAAAGTGGGATAATAAATGATGTTGAACGACTTTGCCCACACACATGAAACAAAAGGAGTATAGTTCATTTGCGTTAAAGGTGACATGAACATATTACTTTTAAAGGGGTAATTCCGGCTGTAACTTAACAATAGGCTCACCTAAAGAAATCCATGCCGGCTACAGTATATCTGAAGAATATCGTCACTGTTTGTGTCGACTTCTGCCTTATTCAGTGACCTTGTTTCACTTAGGTGAATCTAAAACAGCTAAAGGAGAGATTTCAGACACTGAAGTCCTGTACACTGTAACATTAAAATGCTGATTTTTTTCTATGGACTTTGGCACAGGGAGTTAAGTCATTTAGAAACACAAACTTCAGTTTCCAGTAGGAAAATGATGCCTAACAACAGTGAGACATTTCTCAACATACACTACTGTATATGGACAATGCTTTGCTTCCAACTTTGTGACAACAGACCCTTTTCTATGCCAACATGACTGTGTCCCAGCTCAATGTAAGGACTATAAAGACTTGGTTTGGTGTGGAAGAAGTTGACCGGCCTGCACAGAGCCCTGACCCCATCCAGCACCTTTGGGATGAACTGGAACAGAGATTGTGAGCCAGGCCTTCTCGTCCAACATCAGTGCCTGACCTCATAAATGCTCTACAGAATGAATAGACACTAACTCACAAAGAAACACTTCATAATCTTGAGGAAAATCTTCCAAGATGTGTGGAAGCTGTTATGGCTGCACAAGAGGGACCAACTCCATATTAAAGTTAAAATATAAGTATTTGAACACATCATTACAGTCCCTGTTGGTGTAATGGTCAAGCGTCTGAATACTTTTGTCCATATAGTGTTTCACAGATTGGAGCAGATGTCATTTTATTAGGTGAGCCTTTTGTTAAATGGTTATAAAATCAGTTTTACACCAAGAACCAACACAATAAATGATAATATAATGTATAAAATATATATAATTATATAATAATTATATATATACTGTATATATATATGTACAGTACATAACACATTTATTAGACCACCACCCAAAGCCACAGCTGACCTAAAAAATGTATTTAAAGAAATCATATTTTATGTTTCAGGTAATGGTTAATACACCTTTATGAAGCTCTTTAACTGAAATATTTTTTTAATAATCATAATTATATATATATAGTATATATATAGACAATATAATTATATATAATAATTATAGTATAATTATTATTGTTATCCATGAATTTTCAAATGTACTGTTTTACAAAAACATTGGAAATATGGTGAAGTGCATTATTATTTCTTGATTAAGAGGTCAAATTACAGTTATTTACTACAGAAAAATCTGTTTTAGTGCTTGAATGTTATGCTTGATTAATTTCTGACTTCTCAGAGAAGAAGCCCAGCGAGCTGGCTCACACTTGGGCATGAAAAGGTGAATTGAGTTTGTTATTTGCCAAATGAATAACTATAGTTTTTGAAAGATTTCTAATTTTTATGACACATATGTATGGATTTAACTTGGTGGCAGGTGCACATCTGGGGATTCTAGGGAATCCCCATTTCTGGGGAGCAACAACTGGTGTTTGGAGACAACCTCATACAACCACCCTCCAAAAAACCCTGAACTATTCATTTAACATAGAAAAAAGGAAATGATGAATACATTCACAGAGGTAGTAAGAAAGCATCTTTTCACTCGGGTTGTTTCAGTACCGTTGTTGAGGGCCGCTCTGTGTTTCTGGCCTGGAGTCTGCAGGTGAACGTCTGCGTGGACTGAAACCTCTGTGCTCTTCGTTGCACTGAGGAACGTGTCTGGGACGCTGGTGAAGTCTGCTCGAGTAAACACACACACACACACACACACACAGAGAGAGAACCCGTGACACCAGAGCAAATATTCGCTTAGAGATGGAACAACACTGTCTCGCTGTAAAGACTAAAACAAAAGTAATAATCTGGAGATTCCATCGCTGTTGTGCGACCAGTTGTGTTCACACGAACAAAAAAGCAAAAGGTCAGATTTCACTTGGCATCATGCCAGCTATGTGCCAACTAAAGACTGTCTGAGCCGCACTGACACCAGACACCCTCAGCACGTACAATAAAATGTGTACAATAGATTAAGTTTGCTTTGTTTACGTACACATAAACTGTACATGGGTGTGTCAGGTGACGCTAAACAGGAAGTATGGATATACAGAATGGAGGTGAAAGGGCAACTCCACTGGTTACAAAAAAAAATCTGAACTTTGATTGGACGTTGGATGTGGGAATATGAGCCTATTACGCACTTTTAAATCGCCTTTAAAGACACACCTCTTCTCCTTGGCCTTCACTTCAGAATAAAAATAGTCAACCCGGCCACTTCTGTGTAGTTTTTACCATTTTACTATTATGTTATGTCACAATTTTTAGCTGTATTTTTATTGATTTTACGTTTTATACCTTTTATGTTGCAGAGTTGACTTGACTTGACTTGATTTACAAACTCAGAAATCATTTTCCTGAGGAGTTAATGGTCTCAATCAGTAGTTTCAGGCCTTTTTAACAGACAATTATGTCCATTTTGAAACTGAAAATAGACAATAAAGCATAAAACTTTAGCCAAATCTCAAACCTAGCGGCTTCAAATTGGACTTCAGCGTCTCATGGGTGACCACTTGATAAGGACACACAGTGTGGTATGATACTGAGGGAGCACACACCGGTTAGTTTGTCATAATCCGGAGTCCGAGACCCAGAGCTGCTGCTCTCCATCATCTCCTGCCGTCTCTGTTGCACGACGCCGTCGAAGTCAGAGAAGTCTCCAGAAAGATCCTGCAGTGCACACGCAGAGAGGATTGCATTGTAATGTACTGTATATGAACAATAAATACATCCAGTATAAACATCCCATAAATAACATACACACAAAGATCCCCGACCTACCAGGGGAAGTGACGACGGGCAGCTGACGCTCAGGCTGTGTTCAAAGGAAGAATTAAGAACGCTGTTACATTTCTGCTCCACCTGGAACGACAGCGTTTACATTTCAGTATGCAGAATTTATAATATTTCATTCTTTTGACTGCTGTTTGACGCAAAGCAGGTTGTGGAGACATTTTACTGAAAACAATACACACCAGTCGTGCTATGCATGTTTTAAGTGATGACATTAATCGTATTCCTCTTATTAACAGTGTTGTTGTTTTCAATTGTATTGTGATATTGTGATCGTGGGCTACAGAGTTCGTCTAATGCAGCGAGACATTTTCTCAGTCCTCTCGAGCGGCACCTGGCTTTGGAGTTCTTACACACTTTTCCAACACACTGACACTACACACAGATTAGATTAGGGAACTGACAGTAGACTTTTCCGGAGAATAACAGGAATGACTTCTGCTGACTACTGTGTCCACACACACACAGCTCCTCTGGACGATCTCTGGAGTTCAGCACACACCATAAAGCAACTTATGCACCTGGGTGACTTATGTTTCACCCTGATTCTCTTCTAAATCGGACACTACTCCCATTCAGTCACCATATTTATCAATTACTCAGTGGTCTTATTTTTCCAATTTTAGTCAGTCAATTGTCCCTTATTTATTAGTTAACGTACACATTTTTGTTCTCAGAAACTTGATAAAAGCTTTTTTTTTCATGAAAAAGTTCATTTTTTATTTTAATATGCAAGTTTACTGTGGTTCAGAAAAAAAAATGGAGATTGGTGAGACAGAGGATCAGTGTTCAGCAATCCCATGGATCATATGTTATACTTTAAAATACTTACAATTTAATAATACTAAAGATCAGCCAAGGAAAAACCCCTATCAGTTGACCTATTTACATTCATTCAAGCAAGAATGAGCAAAGAATGAACGGTAGATGAAATGGTCATCTATAGAAAAGGTTGCTCACCTCCAGTTGAATGCAGATGGATTTCAGAAGTTTGTAGGTTGTGTTTCGGGAGAGGAACGACACAAACACATGCTGGAAAAACATTTACATTTACAATCACTCTTCAGGTGTTTCATGTCAAGTTGTGATGAAAAAAGTATTTTCTCAAAAAGCCATCTTCTTACCTGATCACTTGCAGTTTCAATCACAAGGGCATTTGGCACTAATAACGCAGTTTTGGTTTTTTTGATAAACGTCACGGACACGACAGGGATTGAAATCTGGAGGCGAGTCAGAGAAGACGATTCAGTCACGAGACGTTAAAAAAGAAACCTGAAGAGAATTCATTCCTTAATCCCGACTGCAGCGTCGTACCTTAGTATCTCTGCCAAAGACTTTGGAGTGGAAGCAGATCCAGTTATCAGAGACAAACATTTTGCCCTGATATAACATATCCTTCTGCAGGGCACAAGTGTAACCTGTCGGCACATGCAGCATTTCACGTTAGGATTACCAATCTTACATTTCTGTGCCGGGGGGGGGATTTTAATCTCACTCACACCTACTTTGCTTGAGTGACTCATCTCTGCTGACTTCTTTGAACAACTTGTGATAGTGTTTATTTGTCTTTGACAACTGGGAAAAAAAAAAAAAGGTCATTTTTGGTAAAAAAAAAAGGGGAAAAAATGTGACTGGCTGAAATGTAACGTGTTCATACCTGACCGGGCTCCGATTTGCTCCTTTGAAACTTTGCGTCAAAGTCACTGGGGCTCAGCATTGGTGAAAGCTGCTCCACTGGTTTCAGTCTGACAGATAATAAAAAAAAAAAGGTTGGCGTTAGCCGTTGAGTGCTATGGCAACAAGACACGACAACTGGACGAGCAGCAGCAGCAGCAGCAGCGGAAACTTTATACGCGAGTTAAAAGTCAGAATTTGTAAATAAGTGGGAGAGTAAAAGTCTTATGTCTTAAGTCATGTGGCTCTGCAAGGTGTCACCTGTGTTTATGCAAGTGCTGCTTACACAGCAACGGCAACATCTGCAAACAGCTTCTCAGTCATGCAGGTGCACACTAGCTATGAGGAGTTATACTGTCGTACTGTGCTGTAATTAGAAATTAGAAAAACGCCACTCGCGATGGCTCCATCTTTCTAATGCTTTACTGATATCACAACCACGAGTATCTAACGATAACATCCGTCTGATACAGTCCTTTCTAAATCCTTTAAACTTCTGAGCTGTCATGTCAGAGACATTATGTTCCGACCGTAAAACAAACACTCCGCTCCTACAATGGAGAAATAAACAGCACACATAATTAGTGTCATATCGACTCAGGCCTCACATTAATCAAACACATTTATTTATTTATGCTCGTGCAAAGAATGACTCTATACAGTAGAAGCATGAACAATTCTTTGCCAACACACACACGAGCTGATGCCACCAGGAGTTTGTTTTTCTCCCAACACCGGCTTCTAAACAAATGGAAATAAATCTTTTTTTCCTTTTTTATTCCAATAAAACATTTAACATTTAAAATCACCAATTCATCTGTATAGGTTGTCTCTTTTTTTTCTTTTTTCTTTTTGTCTTAAGAGCTTAAGTAAATAATCAACAGAAAATCCAGTCTGTCTTCACATGTACAAATATTTACATTTTGCTGTGTTTGTGCCTGCAGCTAATCCCCTGAGTGTGTGTACGACCGTCCAAAAATCCAAACACGGTTTCATTTATTCCATTAAGAAACATGGAAAAATCTTTTTTTTTAAAAACAAATAAAAAGCTAGAAGAACAGTTTATGCTTTTTAAAAAAAAATAATAATAATAAAATAAATAAAATACATATATACGACTGAATTTCCATAAATTGACCAACCAGTTTATCCGTGACGCTGTAAAACCCACAACCAGAGGATGAATGACAACACAGTCGCTTGAACTATTCCACGAGGAAGTGATTGCAACTGATCTGGAGTTCCGCTGTACTGTATATCTCTATTTCATGTGCATGGAGAGAGTCAACGATTATTACATGCACACACCTGAACCTGTGACCATCGCAAAACACAGTGAAAGTCTGGGAGATTATGCAGAAGGACGGTGTGCAAGTTACTAAATGTCAAATCTCAAAACTCTATAAAAATCCACATGCAATACAATAATCACTTTTGGATTTTTGTCCCACAATTACCTTGAAACTTAAGAAACATTAGGACGATAGTAGAAGGGATGCATGATATTGGACTTTTTGCCGAGGTCATTTAGTTACTTCTGTAGTGAAATGAGCATCAATATTTTGCATGCTCGTGTCACAGCAGATGGAGATAAACATTTTGTTCACTGTGCAAAACAGTTGGTGAGAGAACCAGCATAAAAGTCATATCAAGGGATCTTAATGTCATTGCTGATATCCTATAATATATTTTAAAGCCAATACCAGCCAACTACACTGATATTGTGTTGATAATATTATATTTATATATCTTTGTTAACTGGAAATCAGCCTATGCTGCATCTTCATATGTGTTGATGCTGTTGTTATCATCGAGTTTTTGTTTTTTCCTAGTTTTATTCTTGTTTTATTCTCACTTAGTTTTAAAACAGCGGACTGACAAAGGACTGCAGATCTAAAAGAGCCAAAGTGGCATATTCACATGCTCATGTCCTGACTAAAATGAATAAATACGCCAACACCATTATTTCATATTTATAAGTAGTGGGTTGGTTATAACACATTGCAATAAGGTTGTAATGATTATAAAGCCGTTACTTATCAGATTATTATAGTATTTGTCTGTAACTGAGCAAACCAGTGAAAGCTGTTGTTTTAACATTTAATAATAATAATAACAATAATAATAATAATAATAATAATAATAATTTTTATAATAATAAAAAAGCATATATGCACCTCAGGCCGGTTGTTTTCCTCCTGCACTCAGATGGATCAGACTCGGTGTCCACGCAGCGCGTGGGATCTGTTTTTGACCTTCCACGCCTCCTCTGTCTCCTCTCCACTCCATTCTCCGGCCCAGACCTGGACACACAAGACAACACCGTGATCAGCTGCGTGTGACTCACCTGGAAACAGGCCAACAGACAGGAGCGGGAACACACACACACACACACACTGTTCTTCTCTCCAAGTGACGCACAATAACACATTCAAAGCAGAAACTTAATATGAAAACTTTCAACCTGTACATGAACCACAACTCCAGCCACGTACGCGTCAGTGTTTTTTTTTTTAAAAAAAAAAATAAGAGTTAAGAGTTAGTTCAATGACATGCATGCAAATCCCCACAGTGTCTCGGGCCTGGTCGCGTCCTCTTCAGCTGGGAAGCAAACCAGGCCCTTCCTCTCCATCTTATCCACTTACGTCGGCCGATTCCCACGGGAGTTCAAGAGTTGCTCCGGTGCGGACAGCGGGGTCAGAGGTCTGTCCGCCGGCTCGGCCATCAGTACCATCTGTTTAAGTTCATATCTTGCACCTCGACCCCATTTGGTTTCCCGCCGCAGCGCCGCAGAGAATGTATGGAGCGTTTGGAACGGAAAGTTAGGGAAACAACTCGACTCCTCGGCCCGAGACAGAGGAGGAGCCGGGAAAAGGGGGAGGGAGCAGCAGGGAACACCAGGAACAAGGGGGGGGGTGTGCTGTGGTTGATAAAGCACCTGAAACCTGACGTAAAAACAAGAAGTGATAATCCGCCTCTTTTTGATTAAAGACTGATCGTCTTTGCAAGGAAGCAAAACTGAACCAACACAAGGTTATGACAACAAGTTTGGACTGTGCGTAAAAACCGTGCGTAACGGTGCGTAATTGTCCTTTTTTAATAAAAGTATCACTTTGTTGGACAGTGAAGCTGTTCGTCTGCGTCCTGCACGTTTAAAACTTCATGTTTAAAACTTTCATGTTTAAAACTTCAATAAACATCAATGACTCTCTGCTGTGTACTGGAGAGACGGGTCCAGCAGGGGGCAGCAGAGCCTTGATGATGTAATGACAGTGAGAGTTTTTTTCCCTCAGGTGACCCTGGCAACAGTGACAGAACATTTTACTTCCAGGAAGTGATCAATGCCATAAAAACACAAAGGATAACAATGGTGGGAAGTAAAAGAAAAGAAAGTACATGACTCACCTCATTGCATTTATACATAAGGTTATATATGTAAATGTATTGAGTTATATATAACTCAAACACCCAAAAGTTAAGATAAAATAAAATAAAACAGACAAATTAAAAAGTGGAAGGTAAAAAAAGATGAAATAAAACGGACAAGATCAACACAGTAGATGGAGGTTAAAAATAATACAGTCATTTAAAATGCAGAATACTGAAAGAGATGGCTGAGGTGATAGCGGGGGGATGGTCATGACGGATTATAGGCTAATCTGAACAAGTAAGTTTTAAATTGGGATTTGAAGGACAATATTGTTTTCGGATGTGGTGAGGGAGTTTATTCCAGTGTTTCAGAGGGGTAGAAAGGCTGAATGACCTTACTCCTGTTGTGGACTGGCGGGCAGGTGGTGTGGAGAGTAGGGAGGCTAAGGAGGAGCGAAGAAGGTGTGTAAGTGTGGAGCAGGTCAGTGAGATATGGAGGAGCTAAGTTATGGAGGGCTTTGAATGTTAAAAGAATCTACCACTCACCTACTGTCGTGTACAGTACCTCACTTTTTACCCCCAGACATTTCAGATTAGTCTGCTTTAAACGTGTAAAATTGCAAAATTAGCAGTGACAAGATGATCCTCCCCTGTGTGAGACACTTCTGCTGTATCTACCATTAGAAAATAAAAACCAGCCAAGTGCAGTAGTGCTATATAACTGCAAATGTGCAATATACTCCCATAAATGATGCACTGTGTATACATATTCATTGTATTTAACTGTATTTTTATTGTGCACATATTCTATAGCTTTCCTTTTCTTATTATTCATTCTGTTTATTACCATTCGTATCTATTCTGCTGACTCCAGCAGCCTGCACAAATATTCCTCGGCACTCTAACCGTGCAAATGTCAAATAAAATGCATTTTTTAAACCACACCGTCCCCATTATTTGTGAGCCCTTGCTGCATTTTAGAGATGAGCCGTTTGTAAAGAATCCCCCCCGTTAAACCTCTCGGACGGTTTCATTAAACTATTAGAGGCCTAAAGAGGATTTCATCTCATCTACATGAAACTGTCGCCGTCTCCATTTCAGCTCCACAACCCCCAGGAGTCGCTGTTGACGTGTGTAATGAAAACATCACTCCGGAGTTCAGCAGAAGACTTGTCAGACTTCATTAAGTAGCCAGGAGACAAAGGCACAGCCAGCGACTGCAAGCCAGCAGCTAGTTAGCCTGTCATTAATCATAGCTGACAGGGAACAAGGGGTTAAAGGTGGGGACACTGCCAGAGACAGTGAGTGGTTTTATACTGCAGGATTATTCACTGAGGAGGAGAGTCGGGGAAACACAGAGACATCCGTTTGGTAATGATACCGGCCAAAAAGCAACAATAAACCAATATCACTATAATACATAGGAATAAAGGAATGACATATGGGATCATGTGGACCCCAATCTGTTCCTCAGTACTTATTATACTAATTATTTTACAGCAAATAGAGATACACCTAATCTAATCTAGGTCAGCTAATGTGCAAATATGCTTGTACCTTCATTTAGATTCAGTTACTATTTTCCCTCATGAAAGACGTGACTTGATTAAAACCCATGCATGTAGTTATTACTCACCGATTTAGACTTAATTCTGTATTAAATGAGTGTATTTTGCTTGTTTGTAGATATGTTTCACATTTTACTCCTTCAATGCTCTGAATAGGAGAGCCAGTGTTGTGTCAGCCAAAAATATTTGAGTATACCAGGATTATTACCTTTAAAGGAAACCTCTGGTAAAATATGGGTATAAACTATAACGTGCATTTTTTTTTTACTATAACAGTGGAATCTGTAATTTGTAAGTATAGGTGTCGCATACTTCTCTGAAATGTGAGGGTCTAAAATTATAATGTAGTGAGGTATGTAAAAAAACTTGATATTGCTAATTCTCATGAAACATGTCAGATAAGGATTAAGTTTGGCTCCTGAGTGAAAGCTGACTTAGAGACAAAGTTATTTTTTCTAAATGTCTTAATGGACAGAAAATACCAAACACTTTCATAACATTTTATAAATCTGAGGCAAAACATTCACATCAACTATGTGTCTCAAAGTAGGTTTAATTACTGCATAAATATATACCAGGATACATCCAACCACTGCTATATTGATATTGAAGGAAACATCTTGAATTATTTCCAATGACTAAAAGTAGTATATTTTTTTAAAAAACAGATGGTTTTAGTTGCCACACTAATAGTATTCTATTTTTATAACTTGTTTTTTTTTTTCTTACACTTCTCATTTATAAATACAGGACGGCACGGCTGATAATTAGATCACATCAAACATTAGCTGATGCCCACGACCGGTGGATGTGAGCATGAAAGAGCAGGACTCTTTCTACTGCCTTTGCTCTTTGAGAGAGAGAAACATCTCCTTCTGTAGGCAGAGGCCTTTTCAGAGCCTGTCAGATATTCTGCCACAGAAAGACAGAGAACAAGGAAGGCATAGAGAAGGAGGGGTGGGGGGTGGGCTCCGAGAGAGAGAGTGTGTGTATGAGAGAGAGAGAGAGAGAGAGTGCAAAAATGGTATTTGTGACGGGGGAAGATTGAAGTCCTGTTAAGTGCTCTGCTTGAAAGCATGTCTGGCCTCATTAGCTGTCAGTTGTAACAATACTGAACTGGCAGTGAAGACAGGTTGGACTCTAGTGGTCATAAATCACTCCTCGACAGCTGCCTGACAAGCTGGGAACCAGTACAGAGGCGCACGGGCACCTACTACTCAGCCTCGACACTGCACAGGCTCACAGCCGCTGCACTCAGTAATGTAAGAGAATCATCGCCCTCGCCCCGAAAATTACCTGGAAAAAGTGGGATTTCTGTGCGAGGGAAACTGTTTTCACAGCGTGTCTGCCTTTTGTACGCGCGTATAAGCCGTGCTCTCCCGGCCTTTGTCTGTCTGTGCCTGGCTTTGTACACTAGTTTAATGAGTGGTGGCTGCAGTGACTTCAGTGGTGAGGTGTGGTGGTGGTGGGGTGCAGCACAGGGCCTGCAGGTCATTAATCATGGCCCCTGACATGCAGAGCAGGAGGCCAAGGCTCCCCTATGCATACAGCTGCCGGACCACACTCAATGCACAGGCGATGTGTTGACCCTACAACCCCCCACCACCCACACCCTCCACCCCCTACTCCCGACGCCTGTGGCTCTCATCTGTCCAACTCCCTCACTGTTTGTGTCAGTCATCAGCGCTGTCAGACACAAGCTCCTCCTGACCGACCACAACACTCTCTTCACGCTGACTCCTCTCATCGCAGAGACACTGAATTTCTACAGCAGAACGTTTTTAGCATTTGCGGGAAAGATATTAAGCGGATTACGGTGATATTCATGGTTCCCATATGATGCCTGCTCACGGTGAGCGGCTTCACACCGCTGCCACCGTGAAGCTGACATTTATGGTTGCGGCTGAAATGCCATGGGACGGACTGCCATGAAATCTGGGTCCAGACATTCAACTCATCATCATCAAAACGTTGTTTTCACAATGGCTGTAAACTCTCAGTTTTGTGATTCTAATAGTCGATCACTCAGCCTTAATTTGGCGAGCACTTTTCATGCAAACACAATGTAAACAGGCCAGAGTCCCTCACACATGAACAAATAAGATGTGGAAACGCTATCTCGCCACTTTGCAAATGAGGAAACACCAGCACTAGATATAGTCTGTTGTTTTTTCCTATTGCAGACAAATAGAATAAAAATGTAAATTTCAATACAATCCTGAAAATATACGGACAGGAAAAAAACATTCAATTTAAAAGTGAGAAAAGAGAAGTCAATAAATGAATGGAAAGTAAATCAAAATATGGATTGAAAGAGAAAAAAATATCCAAGAGGAATTTAAATAATGGAAAGTGTTGAAACCCAGACTTAAAAGCACATATTCACAACATCATTACTGAGCGTACGGTAAAAAAAACAACCTGCACTGTTTGATGTTCAGAAACTTCAAAAAGAGTAAAAACAGTAATGACACAAACATACTAATCAGTTGATAAAGTCAATAACAAAAGCAATCATCAAGATAACTTTTATAAAAAATGGATTTCTACAAAAACAACCTATATAAACCTAAGATCCGACTGTCTAAACGTTATTAAGTGGATTATTTTGTCAAGATACAGTTTAAGGTCACGACAGAGCGTTTTTTGTTGTTGCGACTCGTCTTTATTTGTGCACATTCCGGCGTTTGTACGTCATGCATACTTTGACAAACAGCGACGCCTTCCTCCTCGTCCAGACGCACAAAATACAAGAGGCAAAAAAAAAAACGTGAAGAACTAATGTGCCATCTTGTCCTCGTTCCCATCCACTGACATAACATCACCCGGACCCACAGCTGCTTGCATAATGATGAAAGCCAGTCAGGCTGTGAGACACTGAAACACTCTGTTTCATCATTCACAGCCAGTAAATCACAAGTCCAGGCAACAAGACATCTGTTGAAAGCTGATTCCTTATCAGCCTTCCAGCGTGATTTGGGAGACATCTGGAGTTTCTGAGGACTTTGGCAGCGTGTGGGCTGGAAAACTCACAAAGACGGCTAATTCTCCAGAATGTGTTGACACTTACAGTGGAGAGCAGGTGATCCGCTGCGGCGTAAACTGTGTTTTTCCCCCCGAATGTGGTCGCAGATGACGGAAGACAGATAATCAACTGATTAAATAGCTCTTCATTAGGAAACATGACATGTTTTAATTGATGGGGGCGACGTTTTCATTAATTGAGCGAATGAATATGTTTTGAAAGTTGACTGTTGACACTGCTTAGTTGCTGTTGTTGCATCTGTCATCAGATATAACACTATGTATGTTCTGTATATGGAGGAAAAAAACAGTTTAACCGTCGACGTCTGATTGAGCAGCTGTAGCTATAGTTAATATGAGAACAAGAATCTTGTGTGGGATTTTATATATTCTCCTCATACTGTAGACACATAAATTACCGGAGGGCTTGTTTTATAGCACTTTCTCTTCACTAAAGCTTTCCACATTTTTTTTTTTTTTTTACTAAACTTTAACACACAAACACACACTCTGCTGAACAAACACATCGTGTCTGATCTAAGTTAGTGGCAGAGATCAGGTCTGGTGGTTAGACTAAACAACAGAATTTGAGTGGATTTGCTCTCTCTCATTAATCATCCTGACAGCTTGAAAAACAACATTTCCTCCTTAATGACTGTATTTGAGTAATCACGTCTGCTTATTTCCATGCAAGCATCTCATTCGGTTTCGTGCTCCCTCTCTCTCTCTCTGGCTTTCTGTTGCCATCCCTCTCTGTGTGTGTGTGTGTGTGTGTGTGTGTGTATTTTGGAGCCTCGTCCTGACCTCCCAAGTCTGTGGCGTGGCGTCTGCTCCGGGTCACGCCGGCCAATTACAGTCAGTTACATTCGCGAAAGAGGGCGAAAAACCATAACCAACAAGAAAATGTGACCATGAGGATCCAGATGCGGAAGGGGGCGGATGGTGTCACCCCCTGCATGTGGCTAACCCACAAGCACCCGCTGGCCTCCAGGCCTCCGCTAGGTCACTGCCAAAGCACGTTTTTCCGCAAAGCGTCGGCCCTGTGATGCATGAGAGCTGACAACTGAGCGAGGAGCCCCGAGAGCACTGCCAGATCAAAACCAGCTGGGGCCATAATGCATATTAGCAGTGAAACCATAATTGCATTTGCCCTTTTGTACACCACTAAACTACCCCTGTCGACTTTGTTTTTTTCCACCGGGCGAGGTTTGAGACGCGAGGAGAGAGAAGTGGGATCTGAAGAGTTCCCCGTTTTAGATGCAGAATTACCTGCTCGAGTGCAGGTTCATTTATTGTTGCGAGGGGTAATTTAAGATACGAGCGCCGTGTAGTGGATCGACGCGGTTTCGTGGAGTGTTTTTCTGTACGCGGGTGCAGAGTGCATTTTCAACTTTCCTCGCAGACTGTGGGTGGATGTAAGTGATGGGTTCATGGTGGTTTAGAAACATCAGTATAGCACGGCTGACATCTGTGTCCTCTTTATTTTTGGACCACTTGAAAAGCCCTTATAGTAGGATGATGGATGAAGTGATAAAGTTGGAAAGGAGACAAACTGAAAGCCAAGGAGTCCATTTTCTGGGAAGCAGTCCACAATCTCTAACTCACAGACAGTTCGGAGAGAGCATCGCAGATGTTCATAATTTGTGACTACACTTAATGATTTTAATGCAAGAAACTTTCTTCAAAAACTATCTCTGAGGACAAAGGGAACGAGTCCACTCACTCCTTTTTTAGAAAGAAGCCACAAAACGTCCTTGTACGTCTCCGTATTCGATTCCACCTCTCATTTATCTCGTCTCTTTGAACTGGTTTCCACTGATGGAGAGATTAAAGACATGTCATGTAGTGGAGGAGCAGCCCCACAGTCTGTCACCATTACTCACTGCAGCTGTCAAACTGTATCCAGGTCTCACTCAGAACCAACCAGGCAAACAGCCTTCACCTCCAAGACCAATACCAAGCGTCTTTTTATATGTTACACTGAAATATATCCTCCTCACTCTGGGTGTAATTTAGACAGCTATATAAAAAAAGGAGGGGGCTGTGGTAAGCATGAGTTGAGGGTAACAGAGTTATTATGTGAAGGGTGAATGTCATTTGTTGACATGGGAAACGTGGGTGGGGGAAAAATGACTGAGTGACCTCCACGTCCTCCCCTCACAAGTGACCTTTGAGCGGGACTCTCGGCCCCAACTTCAATAACAAAAAAGACAGTGGGAAAGTGCTGTTTAAAATTAAAAAAAAAGGAAAAAAGAAGCATGAATGAGTCAATGTAATTCCTGTGGCTGGAGGAAAAAGGGAAAGGAGAAGGAGGAAAGGAAAGAAGGATTTCAGATAGTGGCTACAAGAGTGAGCAAGGAAATAGAGGCTTACTTTTTAGTGTGTTTGTATCCTAATATTTGATGAGTAGCACTAAAAAAGTGCAGTCCAGGTGGATGGGAATGTCATTAGTTCTGCACGTATTTGGTCGTAAAGCAAAGTAATGGACCAATTAAAACTTTGACTTTATGTTGCTGGTATCACCAAGTACCACAATGTGTCCCAAGGGAGACATGATAGTCCACATTAAATTCTTATGGCAATCCATCTGAAAGTTAAGGTATTTTAGCTCCAACCACAAATGTCAACTCCACGGTTGTCCTACAAGAAAAGTCGTCGTATTCCCATTCTGACCTCTGGGGAGTGTGAATGTTTCCGTGGAAATCCAATGAATTCTTTTAAACATTTCAGCCCGGACTACAGTGGGCGATGGATTAAATGAAACACAATTCTTGTTCAATAACCCATTTAAAAATAAAAAAGCGTCCCCTGCTCCCTATACTCTGAACGAACATAAAACTTCTTTCTCTCAGTTGAAGAATAATCCAACCTTCCCCTTTTCTGATCTCCCTAATAATATATGTATAGTCTGTATGTATCGTGTTATTATTTATATATCAGGCACAACACACATAAAGGACCATTATAAAATGATGTAATGGTGTCAGATTTAAAAAAGAAAGGATAATATTCATCAGCAGTCCCCAGGTATGTTGAACCCATAGACTGTATATAAAAATAAGTAATAAAAGTATATAGTCTTCCAGTTACAAATGGACCTGGAACTCTCACTGGTGTCCACTCATACGTGCTGTGATTTATTATTTATTTTCCTCTAAATGGGGACATCGGTTACAAAACTGACATGGTGTTCTATTGAAGACCTGAAACGAGCGATTGAGACCATTAACTCTCAAAGCCTGCACCCACACGAGAGGATAATTGGCCAGATTTCAGTCCCAGTCTGGCCCGTGTCTTCCGATTTTAGGCTGATTTGAACAGACTATCTGGCCAAATTATCCTGTAGTGTGGGGGATTAACAGACGGAATTTTAACGTCATTGGATGCATCAGAGTCTTCCCGATTTACAATGATAAGTATTAAATGTTTGATACTTACAACTGACCAGCAAAGTAGATTCCGTCTTCTCAGCCATGCTTTTTAGCGTTTCTCAGCACAAAACATCGCACACTCAAAAGAGCTAATTAACTGACTCAGCCTACAGTCCGCCTCCATGTCTGTTTACATTCTGAAGTCACGTTAAATCACGTGAGATTCTGTGAGATTCCAAATCCCTGGAATCTCCTCCCTGACGTAGTTCAAATAAAGTGTGTGGTCCTCCATGTCTACTGGATGGTCTAGTCTGTGCTTGCTAAGGATTAAAACATCGAAAAACAGTCACAAAGTCTGTTGCGTCTGTGGTCTCCCACGTTTTTAAAATCAAGTCAGATTTGTAAATCCTCTGGTGTGGGAGCGGCTTTAAGAAAATGCTTACTGATGTTACAAATCAAGTAAGAAGAAGACTAATTTCCCATAGATTTTCATTCAAACTGAGTTCTTTATGTAACCAGCAGAGTTCCCTCCAGAAGTCTAATTGCTGCTTCCTGGGATTCACTTTCCAAAGCGGGAGACGAAATCCATTTTTAGATACTATAGTTTAAAGGTGTAAGAGTTCGAGGGATCTATCAACAAGAAATGAGTATTATATAATTATCTAAAACTAACAATAACATGCTTTTTTTTATCTTAGCAACCTTTATATTTACAGTATTCATCTTATTTATGATTCTACAGAAGCCCAGATATGACAAACCAACAATAGGACGAATTGCATAATTTCTTCTAGAAAACAGAACTATCCAGTATTAAACTTCACAGATTCCTCCACAAGTAACCTGAATAACAAACAGATTTCATTAGTCACCAACAGAAGTCGTTCTAATCCAGCTCTTCACCTCTTTGCTACACTGAACGCAGCTGTCTGGAAAAGCCAAAACACACTGAAACCCAACAAACAGCAAACAGCGTTTCTCCCACACACTCCCACCACCTCCGAGATTCTGAATGCCTGGAAAACAGCCAACGCATTTATTTGGCTTAATAAACTAAGTGTGTGTTTTGTGGCACATGTGGGGAACCTGAAACCTCCAGCGTGGGCCTACAAGATCTCATGCCCTCCTGTCGAACTTGGACACCCCACCGCACGCAGCATCTCAGGCCCCGGCGAAACAGGAGCGCTCTCTCTGGTTACAGCGAGGACAGGCTGTGTTGACCCCTTGTCAGAGTCGTGAGTGACCAGTGTGGGTCATCTAGACTTCGCCAAGGGTGTCACAGTGTCATGTTGCTAGGAAATGGCCGCATTACCGCTGCCAATCATGCGGCAGCCGCGGTAACTGGAGCGACTGTCAGGAGGACTTCATCTTGAACACATGCAGGAAGCAGCACTTTGGCTCTGATGCTTATCATGATCCTGCGGCGGCGACAACTCGGTGTGCTGCTGTGCATTGTTGTCGTGTCTTATTTTGATGGAAAATCCAGTTTTCTGCGACGATATCTCCACCAGAGAGGAGCTTATGAACAGCAGGGATACAGCTCCTGCAGATTTATTCCTAATTTTCTTCCTTGAAATGCACCAACTTGTGTGCTGTTATTTTTTTTATTTTATTTATTTATTTATTTTTTTAAACAAAAAAAAAAGACAGTTACTAAATCCATTGAATGTGCATGCTGTTGCCTTGAAGAGACACCGTGTTCCCTGCAGAACAGAGGAATGTGAGCTGCATCACTCCAGTCTGCTTACGATCTCACTGTCAACATGGCGAAACATTTGTGGTAGTAAAGCACACCCAAAGTCATCATTCATGTGATTCTCTTTCGCTGTAAAAATAGCCTGTTGTGCAAATCCACTCACCACTGAAGCCTCCCCTGACAAGTCTACTGACAAATGTTTACATCTTCCTTCCATTTCAAGCCTTTCACCACCCGTAAAGGTCACACTGTAAAAAAATATCAGGAAATACTTGGAAGTAGATGAGATAAATAAGAAAATACTAAATAAAAAATAATATTCGCAGCAGAGCACATGCAAAATTACGACTTAAAATAATGTCATGAATTAATTAAATAAACGGCATTTGTTTGTAGAAGCAACAAACAAGAACACACACGTTTGAAAAGACGTCATAATTAATGTCTGAAAGCAGAAAAGAGTATAGTTCATTGTTAAGTTTATTTAAATGTATTCTTCTTTTTATATCGGCTCACTGGTCAATTTAATTAAAAAAAAGTTCCTATATTTGTTGGTTAAAATTACAGGGCGTAACATGTAGCAACATTTATAGGCGATGTTGCAGCTAAATTTCCCTCACTTTCCAGTTAGCACCAAAACTCAAAAGAGGTTTAGTTTGTCCATTGTGGGCTACCGTAAAAACATGATAGTCTAAAATGGCAGCCTGAGTAGCTTTAAAGGAATACTTCACTGATTAGCATTTAGCTTTGTATTACTAGAATAGGGGTAGTATTTTTGAAAAAGTGTGCTTCCAAACCTCTTTTCTTTGTTACGTGTTAGCGTAACTGTTAGCGTAATTGTTAGCAAAGATGGCCGACACTGTTTACATTCTGGGAATGAGGTCCTGTCCCCCTACGAGTGTAAAAAATGAAGATATTTCTCAACTCAAGGGAAACTGAGGTAATTTTTGGTTAACAAAAGAACAACAATTTATCCAATCACCTAATTATACATTTAAAAATGAAGTAGACTCATTTTATCTTCAATATTTGCATCCTCTGCCATGATTTCTGAGTAGAGAGTGAGTTTAGTGTGCGTTCATCTGTCAACAAGAAGAGCTGGCTGATGATGATGCTAAAACTGACAGAATGAGAAATGAAGACAAGAGAAAATACATCTTCAGTGAGATTTATTTAACAAAATACCACCTCCCCTTTCACTGGATGCCGCCACAGGGTGCACCGATTGTTCTTTCTTTTTTTTTTTTTTTACAAAAAAATATCACATCTCATTTTTATTGATTTCCTGCGAAAGTAACGAAATAATAAAGGCTGAGGATTTCAGAGGGAGAAGTGATTTCAACATTCAATCTGGAGAAGTGTTAAGACACAATATATTCAACACCTGTCATCTGGCTTCCCCACATGTTTGCTCAGAGGACTGTAAAACGAGAACAGATTCGTATGGTTGGTGAGCATGAAAGCGAGATGCCCGGTATTAAATAAATACGACTTCTCAGTAGGAATAAACAAAACCTAAAGGAATCAAAACAAATCACGAACCATGTGGCTGAGGAAACAAGTCAGGTGTGTATGCTGTGCTGAGCGTGTACATGCATCTCTCGCTGGGAGACGGCGACTGCTGGAAGCAGACTGACATCAGCTGGTTGCCACCACTCTTCCCCCCCCCACACACACACCCCGCCCCCCGCCGTCACTCCACATTTTTCTGCACTAAATCATCATCATCTGCAGCGAGAACATCCAAGAGCTATTACACAGCGTCCAACCATCAATTTGCTGAGCCCATCGGGCGGAGGACTTCACCTACGCCGCGGCAGTGGCGTCTGTTGCAAAAGTATCCGAGCAATGTGCAGACATGCATGAGCCACGTGTGTCCTCTGAACTTCAGGAGTGGAGTCTGATTAGTAAAAAACAAACCTCATCTATATATATATATATATATATATATACATATATATATATATATATATATATATATATATATATATGTACATACACATATATATATATATGTTTATATATATATATGTATGTAAAGAAAATGTGGAGATGTTCTCAAGTCAAAATCCAGGACTTCTCATCCTATTGTTCCACTTAAATCCAGACCGAAGTCACAGGCAGCCGAAGTCTGCGGCGTTTAAGTACTAACTTTAAGTTATACTTTGACATTGTAGGAAATAAGATTGACTCTCTGGTGTAGAATTAAATGAGAACACTGATACTGTCTCTTTAGTAAATATGAGGCTACAGTCAACAACTACTGAGAGACTAGCTGACATCACTATGTCTAGAGGTAAAAGGTTTATGACCGGTGGCCATGACTATTTGTCCATAAATTGATTACTTGAGTGGTAAAAAAGGGAATTTGCAACTGTTTAGATCATCACTGATTCATTTCAGTTGTTTTCCAAACAAAAATGCAAAACATTTGGTGTATTTTCTACGTTTTATGGCCACATAATAAAATATGTTTGAGTTCTGAAAATTTGGCTGAAACCAAATATTTGTTGAAAAATGACTCGAGTCATTTGCAGATTCATTGTTCATTGCTAAGCTAAGCTAAGCTAAGTAGCAGCTGTTTATAGCCTTATATTTTTTTTACAGATAACAACAGCAGTGTTCTCAGCTAACTCTCCACCAAAATGCAAACAAGCACACTTCCCAAATGGTCAAACAATTCAACGTGAGTCCATGTTGTATCACTGGTATCCCAGTGCAGATGCAGATCCCAGTCTTTGACCATAGAGGGTGTAATGAGGATAGTACGGGCCTGTGGTGGGAAGAGAGTGCAGGGAAATGGACGGGGGACCAGGGGGCAGATGGACTTTGCCGTAGGGGTGATAGCGAGCTAAACCCAGACTGGGAGGAGCTCTGAGAGAGAGTGAGCTGGGCATGGAGCCTGGACTACTCTGCTGAGGGAGGTGAAGGTGGCAGGAGGCCGGGCCAGAGGAGGAAACGGCGAGCAGCTTACTGTCCATCCCAACTGGCAGGGCTGTGTGCGTGCGGAGGTGAGCCAGCAGCTCGTCTGAAGTGGCGAAACGTTTGTCACACGGCCCTCCGGCTGAAACCCAGTTACACGCGTGAGGCAGGGGATCATTAGGGAGCATGAAGCCATATGTGTAGAGGGGATGGGAGAGGGAAGAGGTTGCGGAGGATGACAGGGAGCTTTGGTGGAGAGAGTGGAGAGGGTGGGAGGGATACACCAATGGGAAGCTGGA
Source organism: Solea solea (assembly GCF_958295425.1). Lineage (NCBI taxonomy): Eukaryota > Metazoa > Chordata > Actinopteri > Pleuronectiformes > Soleidae > Solea > Solea solea. The sequence goes on from NC_081152.1 coordinate 6,037,629, forward strand.
TTTGAGGGAGGAGGATGGGTCATGGATGCAGGAATTGCAGTTGCTTCCACCCAGATGGGATACACTTGGGTAGCTTAGACAGTAGGGGTCCCTGCATAGACCCTGCATGAGGGAGGGAGGAGAGGCCCCTGTGAGAGGGCTGGAGCTTGGGTGCTTTCCGGGGATGCCCATACTAGATTTTGTCGGGTCCAGCCCGGGAACAAACTGAGACGGGTAGCCCGCATAGGCTCCCACGACAGATCCATGGTAGCCCATGTTAGAGGAGGGCAGGGAGAAGAGTGGTTGGCTGGTCTTGTAAGGGGAAATGGGTGTAATATGTCCAGAGGTGAGGTTAGGCTGGGCGGGCTCTGCTTTACCTCCCTCGTGGTTGGAACCGCCGTCAGAGCTGCCGTTACTGCAGTTGGTGCTGGCTCTGACGTGGCTGGAGTTTGCGTGGTGAGGACTGTCTGAGTTGGCCTTGTTTACGTCAGCGTCTTTTTTGCTGCTGCTCATGCTGGTGGGACTGCCTCGCTCATGTGCAGCGTCTCCATTGGGAGTGTGGGTGTGTGACGAGGACTGTCCACCAGGGGAATGGCTGTGTTTGTGAGAGTGCTGCTGAGTTTGTCCTGGTGGGGAGCTGCTATTGGCTCTAGAGCTTGGTGAGGCAGCGTGGGGTGGATAGGACTGCTGGCCACTGGTAGAGTTTCCATTAGAGGTCACATTATTGCTGGGCACTCTGAACCCGACTTTATCGCCACTGCTGGTCACTCCGTCTTTGTGACTGTCCCCGTTACCTTTATTGTAGGGCTTGAAGCTGGATTTGTCGTCCAGTGAGGGACGGCGCTCCCCGAGCTTCAGGATGGAGATGGCTGAGCGACTGCTGGACTCCTTGTCTCCCTGGCTGCCGGAGGAACTCAGCTTGGAGGAGGATGGAGGGTCTGGTTTACCAATCTGAGAGCAGGTCTGCGCCAGCAGGGCCAAAGGGCTCTTCTTGGCGTCCAGCTACAAGAAAATACAAATCTGATTATCACACAGGTTTTGTTTTAAACTGTAATCTGATATGAAATTTCATGCAGAAAATCATAAATGAGTCCTCTGTGGAAACTGAAATTTACACACACACACACACACACACACTTAGTATATATAAGTAAAATAAAACAAGGGCTGTGATGGATCATTATTTCACAAATGGATTAACCTGATGATTAATTAATAACACATGCATGCGTCTCCAAATGACAGTTGACTGATGATTTAATAGGTAAATAATTGCCCAGTATTTTAAAAAATAGATTGATGCTGTGAGTGTACGTTGTTTTTTTCTTGCCATCTATCGATGATAAAAATCATTGTTGAAGAACAGGAATAACAAAAAAAATCTTAAGACATCTGGTGGTTGTGATGGGTATTTTTTTACACCTCATAATAACATAAATGATTAAATACACAAACAACCTGTCATAACAGGTCCATCTATAGATAAATGACCTGTTAAATGTGTATGGTTGTAGATTTATCACACATGACAGGAGCTATTCATCACATTTTGGCAAATAATCAATGATCAGAAACAGTTGCTTATTCATTTCCACTTATTAACTCGAATCACTTCATTAACCTTTGATCTAAAATGTCATGTTTTAATAGTAATTGAGAAAAGGTCAAAAATAAACCCCTGTCTGTTGCTTCTACAAACAGTTTCTGTATTTAATTATGCGGGTCAGTGTGAACAAGACGACATCAAATGGTAATTTATGGTTATTTACTAAAAGCAAAGGTAATTTTATTTATACTGGTGGAATTTTAATGAGGGTAAGTCAGTGCGTCCGGAGCTATCTTTACATTTTCAGCACACACACACACACACACACACACTGTGCTGAGCAGTCAGGAGAAGTGCGCTGCAAATATAGAAACGATAAAAGTAGCAACACGGTGTAAAAGACAATAAATACCTCGATGCTCACTGGTGAGGACGTCAGAGGCTGTAAATATTCCGGGTGCAGCAAGTGTCCAGTGTGCGCAGTCAACATCTTGAGGACTCGGATTGGGAGCCGCTTAGCCTGGCGAAGTGGGTCCTGGGGGGTCAACAAAGAGACCGGGACACCGGGGCGAGAGTGTGGAGAGTGTGTGTTCTCGCTGAGCACGATCCGCTTACTGACACGATCCGCAGTTGATCCCAAGGGCAGATATATCATTTGAGAGAGGGCGCTGCGCTGTCGGTGCGGAGTGCGTTACTTGTTCCAAAATAATCCATGCAGCCACCAAACAACAGCTGGGGACGTCCTCAAAAAATGTCCCGAAGGACGGAGAAGCCTCTCAGTCCCGGTGCATGTCCACCTTTACAGACTCTTACTCCAATTTTTTTCCCCCCCTTTTTCCTCTTTATTTCTTAAACAAGTGACCAAAGAGTGAATAGAAACATCCACCGCGTGCTGCGCGTAACGCGGGCAGAGAGTCCTGTCTGTGGGTGCGTAAACAACCACCACTTCATAGAGTCCAGAGGGCTGTTGAGAGCGAACGTCCCAGTGCGTGTCTTCAGTCCGGAACTCAGCAGCTCACTGATCACAACACACGCACTTCAAAGTGCAGCAGTCGCAGTGAGCGGCGCTGGGTGGACGCATGAGTAATGAGGTGGGCGGAGCCACGGCGTCCTCGGGGGCTCACAAGGACAACCCCTTTCACATAATTTACTATAGTTTAATAAATAATAACGCAGACGAGCCGCTCGGTGATTTCTGCTGATGAGGCATTTTAACATATGAACATAAAGCATAAACTCTGCACTGCACGAGGATGAAGCGTTTACTTCATAAACATGTGTCAAATCATGTGTTTGGCCAGAAGGAGGCAGCAAAAAAGCCACCAACGAGACTGACACTCACTGAAGTAACAAGTAATATTACTACTACTACCAGTGTAACAAAGTACTAATACTTTGTTACTGTACTTAAGTACACAATTCACACATCTGTACTTGTTATTTATATTTCTAGCAACTTTTACTTTTACTCCACTACATTTCCTCAAAGAATTGTGTACTTTTACTCCAATACATTCGACAACAACTATCTTTGTTGTTGTTGTATCAAGAAGAGTTGGTAAATGGTCTGTATTTATATATTGAGCTTGTCTAGTCTTGATGAGTTTTGTTATTCACCCATTTACACTCAAGGATCAAGGTGGGCTTAGGTGTCTTGCCCAAAGACACAGACTAGTGGAGCCGGGAACCAAACTCACAACCTTTCAGTTGAAAGACGACTCACTCTACAACTGAGCTACCCCTCAAGTTTATAATACTTTTAGATTTATACTTTTAATCCCCCTTCGGGAAATTGTTTCACTGCATTTGACCCATCCTAGAATTAGGAGCAGTGGGCTGCCACACTGAGTAGCCCACTGCACTCAGTGCAACCCACTGCAACCCAATGGGGGTTGGGTACCTTGCTCAGGGGTACCCCAGCCCTTTTGACCTGGAGGGGACTTGAACCGGCGACCTTCCGGTTACAAGCCAAGTTCCCTTTCCACTTGCTACAGGCTGTGTTTTACTTCTAAATCACAAGAACATTTTATATCAGAAAATTACTTTTGACTTTTGGATTCATTATTTCGACAGTTCAGCTAATAACGAAACATAGTGAGAATAAGGAAAGTCCCACTGTGCACACGCAACAGAGACAGAAACATTGCAGCATCGAGGAGAGCTTCCTGTTCTCTGGGTGAGAGGCAACAAATATTCCACATTATTTATATTGACATTTGGACGACGTCATTACAGCATAAATGGCAGCTTTGTTTACATAGAGACAAATCAACAGATTAAAACTTCTGTTGGAAAGAAAATTCCATTCCAGTCGAGTAAGGAATTTTGAATGGAGTGCACAGAAAATGAAACAAATAACTACAAAATTATAATAAATTAAATAATAATAGTTAGCGTGACCTTATCTTTTGCTCCATACACTACCAGTGTGGGAAGTATACAGTACGTGAGGAAGAGGATGATGATGAGAGAGCATAAAGAGAGAGAATAAATGTGCCTCCGGTGAAAAGTCTGTAGCTGACTTTGCTCGGCCTATTTACACCACTGTATTTTAACGTTGGCGATCATGATGATGGTGTTACTTCGAGAGCTGGATATTTTCTCAGGTGGTACTCGGTATGAAATGTTGCCACTGAACCACTGATCTAAATGAGCAGGGACTTTAACTGACCACTTTACTTACTGACAACATCAGAGAGGTATACTTCTGAGGTACGAGGCATGAACCCTCATAAAGCTAAAAAAAAAAAAGAGGCTCCTTTGTGAGTGTAATGATGCAGAGACCAAAGTCAGTCAGCTGAGAAAATAAGTCATACACTCACAGGAGTCTCATCCTTCATCCCGCTGTCAACAAGCAAACGAGGGCGTTCAGCGCTAAACACTAAAATGGCTTTACTTGTACTGATGCTCGTGTTTCATTTTTAAACTGGGGGAATGTGTCGTCCTCTGAGTCATACGGTCACATGACAGATCCAGAAACACACACAGAAAATGTACATAACCTACGTAAAAATAGACTTTTATTCTTGTTTTATTCCATATCACAATAACAACAATCAATGGATGCCTTGCTGATAAAAAAAATAAATAAATTGTGCCACTTTGGAGAATATAAAGAAATACTAATGAGGCTCGGGTTGGTAAAGTGAGTGACTCTAAGGAAAATGGAGCTCAGCCTTTATTACTTTGATTATTTACACCGGAGACCTTCCCACAGTGACCTGTCAGAACGGCTGCTGTGCGTCGCTCACACTACGGGAGCTGCAGTTAGAGTACTATTATAATCAGAAGAAAAAGACTCGACAGTTGTTGAGATATTTTTGCCGGCACTAAACTGGTGGACTGACCGACATTTTCAACCTTGAAGTCTTGCCACAAGTGTGGCTAAAAATACGAGTATCCTGTGTACGAATGGCCCTCTTTTCTCTACATAACACACACATAAGATTTCTGCTTTTAAACTTCAAGAAAAAAATGCAAGTTATACAGTGCGTCTGTGCTACATCTACATGAGATGAGATATCGACACGCAAATCCGGAATAGATAATCCAGTTATATATGCGGGGTCAAATGATTTGACCTAGTTCCGCGTCACATAAATCAGTTCCCATATTGTAGGCATGTAATCAGCAGGATGTTCTTTCATGCTATACACTGTGAAGGAACAAAGGTCAAAAGGGGTAAAAACATAAATATAGTTGACAGAGGCACAAACAGGACAAGTCACATGTTTGATTTAAAGCCTTCATGCGAGGCCTGTTTGCAAAGACTACTTCACAAACAGTATCACCATTCAAGCAACTTGTTGAGTAGTCAGGCAAACAGCTGTCATTAAGATTCAAAACCTTTATATAAATGTGAATGCTACAGGGGGAATGTGGTTTCATTGTTACACTGAGGCTTAAAGGACGCGTAGACTCTTTATTAACATTTTTCTGTAAGTACTCTTAAGTGCAGGTGCGCTTTTAATTTGACATGTTCGAGTGATGGCTCATTTATCTTAAGGCTTTTGCCCTGAGTATGTCAAAGCGCGCACACACACACACCAACACTACAGTGTCAAACACAGAACCTGTCGCACTAGAGTCTATTTTCTTTTATTAATTAACACCTTTTTTTTTTTTTTTTTTTTTACCAGTGAAGAAAACGGAGATAAAGACACATCGTGCCTGGATTAATGGCTCTATAAATCTGGAATGTTAATAACTTTATTGCATTACTGCCTGCTGACTGACTTTGCAATGAGCTAATATGGCTAACCTAATTATACAATGAATTGGTTAAAGTACTTAAAAATTATGGCTGACAGGGACTATTAGCAGCAGCAGCAGCAGCAGCAGCAGCAGCCCGAAATAGTCGCAGTGTGAAGGGCTTTGATTCTCTGAATCCTTTGTATCCACAATTGAGTGCAAAATCAGTCCTAATCCTTTACTACCTGTGGGCAAAAAAAGAAAGGCTGCCTTATGTGAAAGAGCTGATGAATATTTGTGCATGTCCTCCAGGGTCCTGCTTCATCTTTCAAAAGCGATCCTTCACATGTGAATGGAAATAAAGGCGGTTGAATGAACACCTATGTTTCTGCAAAGTATGTGTTCATTTTGAAAGTTGTCTTTTGAAAAAGTCCCTCCATGTCTGACGAAATCACAGCCAGATTAGCAATCACATTGTTCAATTCCAGTTTGATTCAACAGATTTAATTCAATCTCTTAAATTCCACTGCAGCCAAATCTGCCTCCGTTTATCTGTTTATTTTGGATCAAGTAAGAAAAATGACCTCTTCAATGATCGATATGTTTGTTGACGCCTGCAACTTGGCGCTCAGCACTGCCCTCTAGAGGTACCGTGTAACGTCCAGACCAACGTGGCCATTATTCCGACATCAACTTTCAGATACACTTTCCCTCGTCTTACTCAGAAGAGTCCTTGAAAGCTTCCGAGAGCCTGGAGGGAAACACATAATCAGCTGAAGACAGTGCTGTTATCACTGGAAGGTTAAGTGTCACTTAGCATAATGTAGCATTATGTTAGCGTACATGACGGTCAGTGTACTGTAAGTAACTGCAGTGCTGAATGTCAAATTGCAGTAAAACAAGTGGAGTGAAGCAAACACGGTATTTACGTAAGTACGTAATAGCAGTGGATTCTGTACCTGATACGAATTGATTGCTATACCCAAGTGGAATCCATTGCTCCTTCTTTTGCTCATTTTGGAAGGCAGGCTCTGTTGTAGGCACAGAACTGGACAGTCTGACATCGATAGCTGAGCGACGCACACTCAACAGGCTCCTGTCCATCATAGACAATCCACACCATCCACTACACAGCACCATACACAGACAGAGGAGCAGCTTCAGTGACAGACTGCTGTCAATGTCCTGCTCCACAGAAAGACTGAGGAGATCATTCCTCCCCCATGCCATCAGACTCTTCAACCTGCATCATACATGACACATACATGCAAGCACACATGTACATCTCATTCTACAACGCCTTTATATTTTTTATATATTTTTTCTTTTTTCCTTTTTATACATATGTTTCAGTTTATATTTAGACTGTACATAGACCTGCATGCCTCTTATGTTTCTATCGTGTAACATATTCTGGAGCTGCTGAACTGTGAATTTCTCTGTGAGATGAATAAAGTATCTATCTATCTATCTATCTATCTTTGTGCTCATTCTGTGGCAGTGATCCACCCCCGCCGTCTCTTTTCATCATCCAGTAAAATGCTCTCCATTTTTGCTTGTCCCCGACTGTTTTGGCATCCTGAGGGACAACAGCTCTCCACCATCTTCACTTTTAATGAATACAAAAAAGTCGAGTTGCCTGGCAGACTGGAACAGAGTGGCCCTCTGCCGAAATGGCCTTGTTTTGATTCCGAAGGTTATTGTACATGATGGGATCGCCCGACATCGTCCAGAAAAGCTGCATCGATCCTGAAGTGACCGTTCTCACGCGCGTCACGCGGCCACATATTGGATAATTATGATCGGGGACCACATGCTGAGGGTGACACTAATCAGATTTGAACCAACAATTGGATTTCTGCGTCTACACATCCCTTTAAAAAAGATCAGAGCTGAGTCACAGCAATAGAAAATCCGGATAGGATTCTATTCAACCTGGTAATCTGAATGTAGCCCAAGCCACTGTTTACAAAAAAACAACAACAACAACAACATTTGGTTAAAGTAACTGTTGCCTTGACCTGATGCCCTGAACACCAGTACAGCTACTCACTGCCATCCATCAATGTCCCATTTGTGATAAGAGGCCAGGAGTGGGAGCGCCATCTCATCAGGAAACAAGGTCACAGTCTGCACCGCTGTAAAGGAGACAGTCGCCGTGGGATTCGCGAGGGAAACAGAAAAAGCAGCTTTGACTCATCAAGTTCAGAACATTAGCTGTTACACAAATGTAGACGGTGCATAAACTGTTTCATAAATGCATTTAACTAATTAGAGTATTTACCTTTTCCTTCTCATCTCTCTCTGGCAGACGTGTGGTCAAGTGAGAGAAAAGGTCATTGAAAAGGACAAAATGAATAAAGACACTAAAACTTTAACTATCCACACATAAAAGTAATAATGTATATAATATATAATAATGTATTTTATTATGTAAATTTAGAGAACCTACCAGCAGATCAGGGTTATTGAAACTTAAAGAGATAATAGAACTGCAGACATTATTCGTTATGTTCAAAGCCAAAAACAAAGTATTGCCAGAGAATTTGAAAAAGCTGCTTGTGCTTATTTCCGAAGATTTGATTTTAAGCATCGTGTTGCCCGGACCACTTTTAAAACAAATATGTGTTTCTATTGTTGGTGTAAAACTCTGGAATTCTCTAGAGAATGATTCAAAGGGTTGTGCAAATATTTCCCATTTTAAATATATGTATAAAGAGAAACAAATGAGACAGTATATGCTTGAAGTTTCATAGTTTTGTCATCTAGGGCGTAGTTGATGGTGTTTGTAACTGGAAGTGACGGACCATCTAACCAATCAAGCGCCTTTAAAATCATGAAAATTGTCCAAATTGAAATATGTATGATGAATTTATGTGACGATTTCATATTGTATTATCGTGCACTTCCATGAAAGGAACAAATAAATAAATAATATTCATAACAGTATCGTGATTTGTTGCCACCATTACTGTCTTAATCTCAACAGAGGATTATGTGACTGAGGAGTCACTCGTAAGAGAAAGAAAGAAAGAAAGAAAGAAAGAGCCCCGCAGAGATTCATCACCTGGCTCTGCAGTTGTCTCCAGGTCTAAAGAGATTTATAGTCTTTCAGTTTATTGTTGTTGTGGTTTTTTTTTGGGCCTCTCACTTCTTGGTTTTGGTTGGTTCGTTCCAACAGTTGAGGAGAAATCTATATCTGAATAGGTGGATCTTTTCCTCTCCATTAAGCAGCAACAAACAAGACAACACGTGCTAACATGGCTCTGCCACTGTTGGACATATAAATAGCGTTTGAAAAAAGAACTGATTTGTGATTTGAACAGTGCCTTGACAGCTATTGGACAACACCAGCTGTCAATCACACTAATATGTCGCTGGGCTTTATCGTCTATTTCGCTCTGACAGGGAACTGACATCAGGGAAACATTTACTAATTGTATATATCGAGTCAGAAACAGAGTCATTTTTATATAGAACTCCAAGAATCACAGTTCACAGTTTGCACTGCATTTTACCCGGTAACCACCGGGTGTCCAAACTGGTTTTTTTAACGAGGGCCAGTGGTCATATTTATTTTTAGTGTTAGGGTTAACACTAACCCTGTAACCCTAAACCTGATGTCACTACCTAACCTTCTCTGATTGGCTGAGAGAAGTCACATGATTTTCCAACTTCATAGCGGTGCCATTTTGGATATCCGCGGAAGTTACCATTTATAGTCACTTTCCTGGGAGAAAATGTTATCTCTTGACGTGACTTATTTTTTATTAGTTCAAATTAACTTAATAATGAACGGAATCAAATCCAACTTAGTAAATAAATAATTGCTCAATGACTTTATGATGAAACATATGAAATGAAACGGTCATCAGGCCAGACAACCCTGCGTGTCACATTAGACTGTGGTGGTTTGCAGTGTTGACGCTGCTGTTAGGTTGCAGAGTGTTGAACACACACTAGACTCCAAACACCACCCCATAAAATCTGGGTGTTTTTGGTTTTTTAACTTCTATCCAATGTAACAGCTGCTCCAAGAAAGCAGAAAAGGTCAAATAGTGAGTAACACCGAGGCAACAATAAACAATATGGTTCTTTTATATGTGATCTTTCATGGCCTGACTGGAAGTTGGAGGTTTACAAGCAATGACATGGTTTCTGTGAGTGATTATTGTTTCCTGCTGTTGCTTAATTTGAAACTGACATCTTCTCGGTCCCTTTTCTTGAAAACATAAATTAGCTGCACAAAATAAAACCAAGTTACCAAATGACTAAACCCTTTCTTACAGACTCCCACGACAGCAAATTATTATTAACAGTTGTTTTTGTGCTGTGCTGAAAGAAGAGGAGATTCATGTTTATGTGTCACAACTGCACCATTTGTTCTTTTATTCCAAAACCCAGTCTAAATGTTATTCCAGCTGCTTCCTTAACTTCCCACACAAACACATACTTCAGTCCATCGCTCACAATATTGTTCTTGTGCTTATGATTTTGTAAAGACTAAAAAACACAAACAACTGCTTCCAAAACTCTTTGTATGTTGATTGTCACTTTTGCAGTGGTTCAAACTTGTGTGGAAAAACAAGCAACCATCTCATAAAAAAAGCCCAAAATGTCGCCCACGGCACATATAATTCCCTAAAAAGAATTCTGGAAATCCTAAATCTCTCAGACTTCAACGTTATTTATTTATTTATCACTTAATAATAACTTGCGTTAAGGTCCAGTGTGTATGATTGTGACATCTAATGGTGAAATTACAGACTGGAACACATGGAGGACTCGTCTGCTCATACCCCATGTGTGTCAGACAACTACAGTGGCCCTCTAAGGACAGAAAGGATGTCCTTTGTGCAGAATAATATGATCTGGCTGGTGCGTGCATTTTGGCTGCTGTAGAAACATGATAACAGGCCTTCATAAAGCAAGACCCTTGCCTTAAAGGAATATTTCACTGTTGAAGGGCCTTCTTGGCCGAGAAAGGCAGAAAAATGGAATTTTGGCTCATGTAGATGAACGACAACAAATCCCAGTGAGGGATTAAATATATAATAAATATAAAAATGCAAAACAAAATGCTCGGCGCTCACCGCCACCCGCAGCCGGGGGCTGGTGATCACCTCCATCCGGGGCCGGTGCTCGCTGCCAGCTTCTAGCTTTCAGTGAAATGCAGGTATTTTCCCTTCCAGCCATAGTTTGAAAACTACATTCCATCATTGTTGTTCTCAGTTTACTCTGCAGAGCAAGAGCCGGTTAGCGTAACTGTTAGCAAAGATGGCGGACATTGTGTTTACATTCTGGGAATGAAGTCATGTCCCCCTATGGGTGAGTCTAAAAAGTGCGGAACTAGTGTTCTAGTTTCAAACCTTAAACCATCGTTTGCCCTACACTGAGGCAAATGAAACGAAAGCGTTGGAAAGGGAAAAAACTGATTTTTTACAACTCAGTGGAAAACTGAGGGAGGGAAACACAATTTTTAAAAAGTACTACTGATATTTTAGCAATACAAAGCCACATGCAAATCGGTGAAGTATTAGGGTTGGAGATCCTGGAAAAACTGTTAGAGCAGGCTACATTTTGAATTCAAAAGTCAGGAGGAAGGGAGTTTGATTGATGCATCACGATCCAACGGAGGATTTTAAGAAATACAGTAAAAAATGCTGCATAAAAATGATCTCCCACACTACTTTTAAATACATATAAAAATGATTATTGATTATTATATTTAACTTAAACAAACATTATTATAGTAATATATTCAATTTCTGCCAATAAACCCTCCTAACTTCCTAATATACAACTTTTTTTTGTTTATTTGTTCACGTTAAAGCACAAAGACACTGATGTACACACTTGCTCGGATGCATTTTGCATTTCCTGTGGGTGGGAATGATCCAGAGTGATCAGGCTGCCAGAGGACGCCAGCCTGCAATCAGATTGCTCTGCGCTGTTCAGTGAAATTTCATCTGACATCAAAGATGTTTTTTCACACCCCTCTAGATTTGGCTTTTTGTAAAGGATCTTATTTCAAAAAAACCTCCAAGCTGCCTGCTGGCTACTGTGTACTCTAAAACACACAGGAGGCGTCTGGTTTGAACTGCTTTCATAGCTGCACATTTAAATTCTTTTGGGGACAGACATTTAGGATCATTTGCAACTTGTAGTTTAACGTGTATGACACTATTGTCAGAGAAAGGCAGACGGAGAAGGGTGCTGTATGTTTTGTTTTTGATTTCTCCTTATCAAAGTGCAAATATGTAAGGACTGTGTTTGTCTGCTCAAATTTAGGGTGCAAAGCATTTACACTTTAACTTTTGCATTCATTTATTGTAAATATTAAACATCACACGTCATTTTTAATTGCAAACACACACGTCTAAAATAGATATTTTACACTTAGCATCAGAAAAGGTGTCCCAGTTTGACTCCTGCTTAACTCGACCATTTCAAATCTGTCCATTAGTGATATTAAATGTAAAGGAAAAATGCCAATACATCTCAATATGCCATTCCAGACTAACTATATCACTCATTGTTGCCCAGTGTCTGAATTAAAGGATCCATTACTACAATAAAATAAAACCCTGCACATATCAGTTAGATCTCACTCTTTAAAACTCTTTCTAAACCTTTCTCATTCACCAACCTCCATGAAACACACACACACACACACACAGACTGGCATTTGTTCTTATTCCTTCTGTGGTGGGGAAAATGACTCTTCACTTTTCACTCTTCGGGGTATTTTAGAGATCCGGTGGGCCTTTTCTTGACTGTTGCAAGGAAAGTGATTGTGACTGCACAGCCCCTGAGGCACTAAACAAACCTTTCCATCGCTCCCTGTGGCCTTCACTTCACACAGTAGCTATAAGCAATCATTTATTTACCAGTGATCTCACTCCTGTTTCAGACACTTGAAGAGATGCAGTGAGGATACCACAAGTTTATCTGAAACTCCATCTTACTTGAATATGAAGACGGGGAGGTCATGAAGGGGTTAAGAGCAAATGACAAATAACAGCACAAAGAAGCCTGTTTATATTTTTGAACGATGGTCAAGCTTAAAGTTCATTAAAGAGCTGAAACAGAATAATCTCAGGCTTAAAAGTCAATAAATGCAATATAGTTTCCATAGTGTGGATTATTTCTCTAGTAATTGAGCTTTTCCACTACAAAGTTGTAATACGACTACAGTTTAACCAGGTTTCTTCAAAAAAAAACAGCAGCAAAATGTACTTTTGGAACTGTTCATGGGTGCTACTTTGTGTTTTCAGTCATCTGACTTTATTAGCGCAGTATATCTGTTGCCTCTGTCTGTCTTGGAGAGTCGTGTGGCGCTGATACGCTTAATCAGCATTGCGTGAACGGAGTTACGCACAACAATTTTAAGTATTAATTCATTTCTTCATTATTCTTATTTAATAAAGTATCTAATTTAATTGCATTTTTTTTTTTACCAATATAAAGAATATAAAACACTGTAAAAAAAAAATACATGAGTTAACTTTCAATGAAACATTCCATTCTACGAAATGCACAAAATTCACATAAAACAAACAACGGCCGCCTCATTGTGATGAAGCTGATCAACATTAACATAAACTGTGTATAAACAATATAAGCAAAAAAACAACAGCAGAAATCCAACTGCTACAGCCGTGCACTACAGTAAACCAAACGCTCCTCTCGACAGAGTGAATTTTCTAGTTTTCTGATCAAAAATGACCCCAACAGCACAATCATGGTGTCAATAGGAACGTATTTAACCCTGTGTTTTAGTTTTGTGACAATACTACTGCAGTTTTTTTTCCAAAACACTATAGTGTAAGGTGTTATAACAGTGGAGAAATCGCTCTGACATAAGACACGTTCTCTCTGTTACTCGCACAGTTTCCCCGTGTTAATTATGAGACAGAGGGCGACACAAAAGTCAATCGCTCTCATACTGAATTCCCATTAATCCTCAACCTGTCTATAAAATCAAAGCCAAAGCAGTTAGCTTCAACAGAGCAGTGAAGCAGGATCTATGTCATGCATCGATTCACTCGGTTCAATAAGTTACTTTGATAGAAAACCCAGTGGGTTATTTAAACACAACGAGAGAGAGAGAGTGGGATGAAAGAATGCAAGAGAGAGAGCAGAGAGGGCAACTTAGCTGCTCTCTTTGATGGCTTTATTTACTTAACCCTCAGCACAACCCTCATTCATAAATGTCAGGAATGACTCCGCGCACCATTTAGAAACCCAAATGTCAGCCATACACCAAACATAGGCTGCACTCCTGCGCGCACGCAGCCGCATAATCACGGGTCAGCAGCGACCGTGTCAACCCAAAACACGCCATTACAGCGCGAGGGATGCGTTTCGGCGTTCGTCCCACATCTGTCATCGCTCAGAAACGCTCCGCACGCCTCCTCCCGCTCTCCCGCAAGATATGCCAGCGCAGCAGACAAAGTCTGTCATAACACTTGACTTGTGGTTTAACAGACTATGGCAACACTGGAAGGTGGTAAATGAGATTGCTTTCTTTATTTGTATTTCTGCCTTCACGAATAAATCAGAGCGGGAGCATGCACGTTGCCGGCGCGTCCCTGAATAAAAATCAAGCTGCCGTGTGGTTACCCTGCATTTTTTTTTCCTCATAAAGGGATAACCACTTTGATTTTAAATTCAGTTGGACATTAGGGTTTTGTCATAAAGGCAAAAGTGTCCAGTTTCACGTCGCGCGTGTGACAGCTGAAGGTAACCGAGACGCAGAGTCACACAGGGGGTTGAGAGCCAGCGCTGCTGTCAAACCACTTTGTCAGGTTCGGATGTAACAAAAGGACCGAAGAGCTCAATTAAAAGGCCATTATTGTGTAAGTAAATCAGCGCCTATCACCGCCGCGCCACTTTAAACAAACGATCCCCCCACTCTAATTGACTGTACGCATGATATTTGACTGTAGAGATGAAGATAAAGGAAGCCGTTCATGTTTACACAGCATCAGCGAAATGGAGAGGATGAGGAATTACTTCAGATTAAAGCCGCGTTTCGTCTTCCTGTTCCCGCGCGGTGATTATTTACAGGCTAATTCTGACAAACAAGTGTAGCCAAAATGTAAAGAATCATGAATTATTCTGCTGATCACCCACCATACCTCCTTTTAGATTGTGGTGACAGAGTGCTCTATTTAGGAAGTTGGACTGTTAGATTGTCTAGGGTCTAATTTATCTCCCCGGGATGAATTCATGAATGTGAAGTAGTGCCATATTTCACACATATCCCCTCCCGCGGATGGAATATTATTACCGCTGCCCCAGAAAGTTGTGGAGGGAACCGTTTTTCACCTGAACAAGCATTACAGTGTCATGTTAAACATTATTCACCGTGTGCCGAGCGCTTTGACATGCCGTGAAATATTTTCTGTGCTGCCCTCAGATTTCTGCTGAAGTAGGACAGTTTCCCCTCCAGCTCCAAATGTATGACGAACTTTAGAGGGTGAAATAAAGCCAAGATTTTCCGCAGCATCGTAAATACAGATTACTCTTGATATCACTAAGTATTAGTCTCTTTCCCCCACTGGTGACATCCTGCTGTTTCACTCCCACTAATATTCATTTGGGACGGTGATTCAGTTCAGAGGTTTGGATATTGTCTATTAAAATAATTAAACTTGGATGCATAGCTACAAAACAGAATCCAGGTTCTGCTCATTTAATTAGTTCTTGCCATCAGGAACTTCTGTTGCTGTGATGATAAATAATTCTGGGTCATATCGCCATATGTTTGCCAGCCTGCTTTAATACTTTGGTCTATGACTGTACAGTATATAAGCAAAGATATTTATTGTGTTGAAAAATCTTAAAGAGAGTTACTTAAGAGCGTTGCACTTGGCAAACTCAACCTCAAAGCCTTTTAACTCATAACAATAATAATTCAAAGTGACCAATGCAACATAAATCTCGCCTTTGTTTTCCTTTCTTTTTCCTGTCCTAATTAATCTTTTTGAAATTGTATCTATGTGGTAGTAGATCATATTTTAGAGTGAGGTAGTTAGTTATTGGAGTTATTGATCAGTAATTCCATAATAACCTTTTAGCATAATTTAAATCAAATGATATCAGAGAGAACTAGACTTCCACACCTTCTCTAGGCTCTGTTTCCAGTCTACAGGAAATCTTACTGCATACTTTTAGATAAGACGATGGCATCTCATCATGTTCTTCATAATAACATTTTATCTGAGTCCTGTTCTGTTAGGCACGGTGTTCCACAGGGCTCTGTCCTAGGTCCGCTATTGTTCTTACATTTACATTTAAACATTTAGCAGGCGCTTTTAACCAAAGCGACTTATGGGGTCAGATCATGCACTCATTCGGGGTAGATTTTCATTGTTATGCTGATGACGTGCAAATCTTTTTTTGCCAGTTGTCGCAAGAAATGGGTCTGATACTGACTTACAGCGTGTCTGACTGCTGTTAGAGCTTGGTCATCAACCAACTCCCTGCAAAGACTGAGTCGATCGCTATTAGACCAGCAAAAATTGAGCCACCTGGTTGATTATTGTATGCTGTCCCTTGATGATTGTGCTTTTCGCTGCAAGGACAGAGTAAAGAATCTTGGTGTGGTTTTTTGAACAGGCTCTTTCATAAGATTAGCACGTTAAGGTAACACTCGGGCAGCGTTTTTTCTGTGAAAAAATAGCAAAAATCAGAACATTCCTTTCACTGAGCTAGACTATTATATAAACTAGCTGGACTATTGTAATGTGCTGCTGTCAGGGTTGGCCAAGAAGAGTTTCAGAGGCCGGCAGATGGTCTAAAGTACATCTAAAAAGCTTATAAAAAAAATACATTTTATATCATATAAATTACAAACCTACTTATGGGTAATATGTTACACAGTGGACCTGTAACGAATGAGCGTCTATCTGTCCATGCTCATTTGTTGGAAGGTGCTTAAGGACAGAAAAGCCTGAATAACAAAATTTTACAATTCAACATTAACCTTAACAGTCACATCAATTTCTTTTCTCACGATCTTTGACTAGGCCTTACCGACAGATGTTAATTAGCATGCTAGCTCCAGTTGTCACTTGGGCAGGAGAGTTCAGTGGTTGCTGGCTAGAAATAAGAAACCAGCTGCCACATCTGGTAAAAAAGCCTTAAACTTTAATGTGTTATTTTGTGGCTAAAGGTGCAAGTTTTCTACTCACTTCCTGCCAAATGGTGCCGTAAATTACTCACAGCTTGGCTGCATGGAGCAGGCACGGGTCCTCGTGTCCCATGTATCTATGATGTACATGTGTGCATGTGTGTGTGTGCCGAGAGGTTACTGGGTACCGTCACACGGACAACACAGCTAAAAGCACTTTCCTCCGGTGTCATTCATGATAAATAGCTTTCACAACAAGACTGAGCGTATATTATATCAACTGTAAGGTGTACACACTGCCGGGACCATAACTCTACTTCTTTACCTGAAAAAAATTGAAGTATAGCACTGTATATTTCCCCACTCGACACATTTACGAGGCCTCCCTGTTGTATAAACTCAGTGATTGGTATTTCAAAGCACCTTGTCAGAGTGAGTACTGAGTGCTGCCAGCTCCCTCAGCAAACAGCAGGGGCACTTCAGAGAGGCAAAGTAAGACTGAGAGAGTTATTGTCTTTGCAAAGTTGAGTGCCTATTAAAAAACTCTCTTGTGTGTGTAAATTTATAGTGTTTGTGCTCACTGCTGTTAAAATCAAAACCATGGCCTGGCCATGGTCGATCATTCCACTGATCCAGTTGGGAAAAATTTGTGCCTTATTACAGGAAAGCCCCAAATGTTGGGAAACAGTGGCCCAACAGGCAAAAACTACAATATTTTTCAGATAAAAGAGGCCTTTTCTTTATTGACATTGACAGTTGAGATGAATCATCAAGACAAGAATGTCATAACTGAAGTTCTGAGCAGGGTTTTGGTCACATAGTATATTTGGTTTTTACCCCCCCAGCTTTTTCCCCTTCTTTTACCGCATAATAAGCCGCGTCTCAGTCTGTTACAGTCTGTCTGAAAAAATGTTTATATTTTATTGATGCTTCAGCTCAGGGGAATTGTTGTTGTCTAAGTCTTTCCCGTTTCAGAGGATCAAAGTAATGGATAAGCCACACAGTTCACGGCCCTCCATGTGCTGACATGTGCTCAGCAGTATGACACAATATGCACACACACTCTCCACTTTATACTTAGTCCATATATCTCTGAAGGAAAATGGCCGATAAGGTATGGATAATAAAGTTTTGATGGTTGCAACCAAACAAAAAACTAGTTGTGCTGTTACTTGTCCTCATTTTTAGCACCATCACTAAGAATGTGAGGCTAAATAGAACAAACAAAAGCAAAAATAAGCTAAAATTGGCTTCCCTTCATTTTTCCATTGGGAAAAAAACAATGTTCAACTTCCTGGCTGAACCAAAAATAAGTTTTTTCTTATAATTAACTTTTTTCTTTTGTTGTCTTCTTGTGAAGTGTTTTTTCTTGATTTAACTACCCCCAAGTGGGTTTGTATAAGTGTATAATTTCTTCAAAATAAAACAAGTTTAGTAGCACGCAAATAAGCCCTTTATAGTATATGTACTTTAGGCAAGGTCCTTGCTTTACAGTGGCCGCCATCTTGTTGTGCCATGTTTCAAGCTAAAACGTACGACACACCCGAAGAAGAACAGGTCACAAACCAACAAAGAAGAAAACGGAAACAGCAGAGAGAGTGGAGGAGTGAAGGGAGCGTTTACATTTCCAGGAAAGTTAAGGATAAGTGGAGTGCTCAGAGTCTCAGAGTCTCACCATTCGATGTCACCAATTTATACACATTGGACCTCTTAAACCAAGGGTCTCAAACTCTGGTCAAATGAAGAAAATGACATCAAAATAATATAATTTATAATAATATTTCCCATAATTTCAAAATAAAAGTGTTTGTTTAAATATGTAACGATACATAGTTCACAATATAAGTGTATTTATGATGCTAAAATTAATCTATCAATAAAAACATTCAGAAATAACTCATTATAACTTGATATTAAGAGACGGGCCTAATAAAATTGATTAAACTCAAAGAAGCTTCCACAGTTGCTAAATAACTTTGACCTCAGTAGAAAATCTCCTCGAACATGTTTTGAACTGCTCTCATCCTGTAATTGTCCCCATGACTGTCAAGCAAACATCTATCTTTTTTTATTTAAAAATTGTGTGTTTTTTTTCTTTATATATATATCAAAAAAAATTCTAATTACTTTGTCATGTTGTGAATTCAGAAGAGGAGGTGAACCCGTCATTACAGTCAGCCAAGAACAACATGTAAATGGCCACAATCATCAAATGAAGTTTTTAAATTAGGCTGCCACCCAGAGCACACAGAGGAATATTATTTTGACACTCTGTCACCCGCCGGGGGGAAATGGACCTTTTTGATGTGTGATCCGCTGAGGCTTGCATCTGCTGGCAGATTTTATCAGCAAACAAGACAGGCAAGCAGAGCGCAGACTAAATAAAAGGGGGCTGAATGATAAAAATGTCAAGGATTATCTTCACTTTGCGCGGAGCTGTGATGTCGTATCAAAATGGATTCCGTGGAAATGATTTGGCAGGAGGAGAAGGGATGAGGGGAGGGGGAGGTGGGATGTAACAAGAGAGGGTGTGTGTGTGTGTGTGTGTGTACATGTCTGTTGGAGACAAATGATGATCCAAACATGTCTTTGTGAGGACATTTTGGCTGGTCCTCACAACTTTATTTGCTTTTTAAGGGGTAAGACTTCTTCTGTTGTCTCGATGTTTTCTCTGCTTGGTGAGCGGGGCTTAATGATCAATAATACTTTGCGCGCGGTTGCACGCACAGCCTACGCAAACGTGCACTGTGCGTGTTGGGTAAAGGGCCTTTAGGCATTTAGTTGTGATGGTAAAGGTCAGGGTAATGCATTATATCTACGAGTGTCCTTACTATACAAGAATATAATCCTCTCTTGATTTCTCGTCTGTCGACATTAATCCCATTATTGGTCATTTGCAGAAGCAGTGAGCAGTCAGCATTAGGTAGAAATACATGATGCTCCTTCCGCTTTATGCATAACTGGGAAACGTTGAGACAAAAGGCCCATTGTAAGCAAGGAGGACACTTGCATTCCTCTTCATTTTACAACTGACCTCACACACTGTAACTATCAACCATGTATCCTTGTTTTGACCTCTGATCTGGTGAATTTAAAACCTGCCAAACATATGAGCTGTTGATAAATCAAAGCCATTTCCGTGTTCTTCCCTCAAACAGAGGCTCCATTTGTTCCAGGCCGCTCCATCATCAGGGATGTAACGTGCTCTTATATCATCAGCAGCGCTGCCATCTCTCTGACAGAGTGACAAATGAGAGTGTTGCCTCTGGCACATCAGCCCATGTGTAGAGTACATAGAGGTATTTGGGAGCTGAGGTTCCCAGAACTGGAGTCATTAAAGGTGTTACTATTCCCAGTTGATGACCGCCTCCAGGAAATGGCTGGCAGTCAGAGGAAAACACTGTTTCCCACATTAGGTTGTTGGTGATTTTGTTTAGAGGTTTCTGCAATGTTATTCCAAAGATTAGTATCTTCTGAACCAAAACATGAACATATTGTAACATGCATTTTAACAAAGAACAGAAAAAAAAACAAAAAAGAAATAGTGATGATAACCATTTCCTGGTTATCATTGGTTTAGACAGAAAAACCACCTCGTTAGGGCCCAGAAAAGATCATGGTTTTTTTATCATAGTGTCCCAACATCCTTTGCATAGAAACACAGGCCGTGTGTGGTCTCAAACTGTGTGGCGAGGCCTTGCGGAGCGGATTTTCCCCTCATAAAACCACAAAAATCACCAAAAAAATAAAATGTTTTGACATTTGTTGTCAAACTCTCTGGGTCACTTATATGCCACCTCCATGTATAGCTTTGATTACTTCACAAATGTGTCATAAATCAAAAACAAACTGGTGGAGACTATATTCCTCGAAATACATAATTGAGAATGCAACTTAGATGTGTGGGAGCGTAGTTGGAGTTTGGTTCTCGCAGTTAAGGAAGAAAAAGATCAAAAGGTTAACATGTCACATCAAAACATTGCTTAATCTAATAATTAACACAGATTAAATAGATTCAAATAAAAACAACTCAAATCTGTGACACCAGGTGTAGATTTTAACCCTTTAACACAGAGCGTATCACAGACAACACGTTTGCACGAGCACAATTTGCATTACCGTAATTATGCGACAGTTTGTGCCATTGGAACATTTCCAACGGTTTCTGAAAGATGAGAAGTTGCACGTCGAAGCCAACATGGTTATTATGGTAATTTGCGCTGTTGCAGGAAGCAGGCGAATCAGCGTCTTTGTCACCAGAGAGGAGAGAGATGGAAAAACGCCATTATGTTGTTTTTTTTGGCCTGTTTTACTTCATTTTAAATTGTTGATACACAATTTTAACATGCAGTAAATTGTAAATAACTGTCAGATATTGAAAGTTATTCCGTAAAAATGGACAAAACCACTTACTCACAGGGCATTTTCTGGACCTTTTATGGTTAAAGGTTTCATTTGGGGGTAATTCTACAATAAATCTCATACAAAGTCACACTATTGACTCTACTGATTGACAATAACTTCCTCTAGATTCACCTATTTATTAATTTTATTTGGAAATTACATCATTTGGAACACACTTTAAAAAAAAAACCAAAAACTTGACTGTGTTTACTTTCTGTGAGTCAGATTGCACTAGTGAGATGTTACCAGTAAGGGATGTGAGGCATTTAAAGGATTGTGTGATTATTGTTTTGTCACTGCAGTCTCTGTTTGTGTGTATGTGTGCTGCCTAAGTACTGTCATTTTGCCGTCAGCCTGCCACTTAACATTGAGCGCGACATCCCCCCCCTCCTCTATCTGTCCATCACGATGTCACAAGGTCTGACAGGGAGGATTAGAGCTGAAGACGCACAGATTTGTGCATAAGTCTGTGTGTGTGTGTGTGTGTGTGAGCAACTGCAGCAAAACACTTTGTACTCTTCACCCATGACCCACATCTTTTTCAACACAGGGCCTGAAGGAAACGGGAGGCTCTCAGGTATGTGTGCCAGCGCGCGCGCGTCAGTGTGTCACTCCAAACCCTGTCATCCACGCTTGGCTGCATCCAGACTGCCTGTGGATTATCGCTGTCATCACCTGAGAGGAATGCAACTCAGTCTCATTCTGTCATGTTCACTGTTTTGATCTTTGACGCGTGACAGAGACACACGGTAACGTCAGCAGAGCGCCGGACAGGTTAAAGGCTCAATTGTGGATCATTTGAGGGAAAGTGGAAGTTGTAATAACAGGAGGTATTTGCAGGAGCCTGCCTGTTTGTTTGTTTGTTTGTTTGTTGTTTTGCATCTCAATGCTGACAAGCCCTGACAAAACAGGGATGCACAGAGAGGATATTAGGATTTTTGGAGGTAAAGTGAAGAGAAAAAAACCTGTTGCCACGCCAAGTGGAGGTGTTGCTTAAAAAGTGGGAAGCGCATCTTAGCCTTTCATGTGAAAAGGATTGAATGTGTGTGTGTGCTGCGTCACACCTTTCACCCCACTGGATTAAAACAAAGCACAGACCTTGTTTCTGTGGCTCATCGACAGTGACATCTGGAAAAGACGTCTCCGCTCTCCTCGGCTCGCCTCGACAAGAAAACATTTTCTGTCTGGCTGGAGATCAATTGGTTGTCTGACAACAAAATATTTACCTGAAAACCTCTCAGGTCTTTCAGGCATTTTCTTTTTTTCTTTAAAAAGAAAAAAAAAAAAGAAGACTTAGAAGTGGTCCATGTGTTTGTGAGATTAACAGACAAGGACAACACAATGGGGAGGGATGAGAGACGAAGAAGCAAACCTTTCTTAGAATGTAATTGTAATGAAAACGGCTAACTTTTTCACAT
The DNA here is from genome assembly GCF_958295425.1 of Solea solea. Classification (NCBI taxonomy): domain Eukaryota; kingdom Metazoa; phylum Chordata; class Actinopteri; order Pleuronectiformes; family Soleidae; genus Solea; species Solea solea. The sequence goes on from NC_081152.1 coordinate 6,060,307, forward strand.
AACATTAATTATGACATTGTGTTTGTGTTCACCCGTGGGACGTAAGTCCTATTTTCAGTCTCTCCTTACCAATTCCTGAGGGAAATATTTGGCTGTTTAGCCGCTGAGCGCTCCTCTGTGTTCACCAGAGATTCTCTCTCTGTGTGTCGGTTTGCTGTGTGGTGCGGAGCAGGTGGTGTACAGTGGCTTTTTCAGATCCTGTTCCCTGAAAACAGCTGCCGGCTGCGGGCCGAACGCAACGCGACGAGAGCGAGCGGTGTGAAGCAAAACTGAGACGAGCGTTTCATTGTTTCGCTGTCTGGCACAACAATGATCCCAGTTTATCCATGCGAGTGAGCTTTTCACGGGCGGCGATGCTTTCATCTGTGTGCAGCACTAATTTCCCAAATACCAGCTATAGAAAATCACACTGATCATTCCCTTCCACGGAATACGGAGCCAAATGAGACAAATGTCAGTTTCGCAATCTTTCTCTTTCTTGTTTTGACTCTTCCCACCTCTGCCGCCCCTCCGTGCTGGCCTGCTGTCCAAGCAGCACTTTAATAAACAAGACCCGGGGAGCAACATGCTTTTGAATGGCCGCGTCCTGCTGGCAGGATCTGAGCAGGCTGTTTATGGAGGGGCTTGTCAGCTGTTACCACTGCGATGTTGCAGCATGTGGAAACAGTGGGGTGAGTCGGCCTTTGATGCCTCTCCCTCTTGGTCCTCCTGCTCGACTCTTCTGTTCTTCTGTCTTCTCTTTGATGGAGTTCTGTGAAGTGTTCGACAGCGACAGGAGGCCGACATATCAACACCCACACAGGAGGAGGACAGACGAACACACACACACACACACACACAATGTAGCTACAGTCATGGACTAGCCACACACACATTCTGAGGCACACCTGTACAGCTCAGCCAGGCTTTTTCCTCCACATATTTTCCTCTTGCTACAGTAAAAAAAAAGTGCTCTTATACCACAGAATGTACATAAAAATGGATATTGTCGCTGGGTCTAGGAAATGAGGCCAATATGGAAACCTGTGTTCGCTTGAATGGTTTTAATAGGGCGACTCCACCGGTTGCAACTTGAGAAGCAGACTGTCAGGATGCCGAGGACTGTCCATAGCCCTCGTCGGGACCGGGTGGTCCTTGTCAAAATCAGCCTTAAGGCCCTGGTATAAGTGCGTGTCAGGGTCCTGTCGTATCCCACTTCACCATCAGGTGGCGTTACAAGTCTGGACGCAGGGAATAGGACACATTCCAACCAAAGAACAAGAGAACGATGCTACAGCTCCCTCAGACACGTCTGGTTCGAGCGGCTCACAGCTGAAAGGTGTCTGGGTGTCAGCTGGTTCGAGGGTTGCAAAGTCGAGGCTCGGATGACTATCCTTGGCGAGTACTTCTTCCGTTGTCCAAATGGTTTTCCCGCTTGGTGAGCGGGGCTTAATACTCCACCTACTGGTGAGGCGAAAATTCCGTTTGAATGCAGCTCCAAAATCTGGAAAGCCTGTGTGCAGCCCGTCAGTTGTGCGTTTGATGCCAAGACATTTAATCTCCTGTATTGTAAACAAATGTTGACTTTCAGTCTGTCAGCCAGTGGTGAGCCTTCTCATCTGCCCTTGATAGGAACTCACTTGTCATCTTAACTTGCTAGTATATATAGGAGAGTCAGGTGTATGGACATTGCTTGACTGGCAGCTAGTATCATCTACTACGAGATGTCAACTTAATAAGACAAAGTTAAACTCCAAACAGAGAGGAAGTATTTCACCATTCTTTTAGGAAATATGAGCTTTAAGGGAAAATAACTTGGACAGTGGAAATTACAATGACTGAGCTGAATAACAATTACAAAAAGTGCAGTGTCGAGCGATAACAGTCCTCAGAGACGAAATTGGTTCTGAAAATTCTGAGCCGACAGACCTCTACTCATAAACCCGCTGTGATACGGTTACAAGACGTTAGAATTAGGGGCATCGTCAATGCCAAGTGGAAAGAAAACATTGTCAAGATGACATTTATGTCAAGATGCAGTGAGGGTGATTTGAAAAAGGAATGACTTGTCAAGTGCCCACAAATGTGTGTGTGACAAGTATTAGGAGGAGGAGGACGCAGAGGACAAATACTTGAAGCAGAGGTCAGAACTGTTCTGTCAGCATCACAGTCGGGTTAATTTGACATATTAAAGCGAGCTGCTGGTGCCAAAAGCTCGGGTCAAACACAGAGCAGCTCCACATGCTGCCATGTGTTCTCAGTTTGGCGAAAGTCCACAAGGTCAAGTCCTCTCATAAAACATTTAATTGGGCTTTGAATGCAGAACACACAGAGTGCGTTGATAAATGTGGCGATCGGCCAGTGTTTTCATGTCTGGGTAAAGTTGTGCATGACACTGTTCAACATATGCACTTAGTTTTTTGGCGTTTCAATGTCAATGCAAAATTGCTTTGCCAAAAAGCATTTATATCAACTCTGCATTAATGGAGTAGTTTGACGATTTAGGAATATTTACTTACTGAATTAGAAGAGCTTAGTGACTCTCATCCCTGTGGGGATGCACGATATTGAACTTTTTGCCGATATCTGATGTGCTGATAAATCGGGAGAGCCTGGTCCGATAACTATGGTGGCCTGGAAGTGCAAGCCATTATTACAACATTTATACAAATCCCAAAACAAATCCCTTTTCCTCACGGAAAGGGAATGCACCAAATGCTGCAGGTGACCCGGAATTGATAAAAGCGGTCAATTTTTTAAGACACAATATTTAACATACAAACTGCCAAGACGAGGCTTGTGGAATAAAAGAAAGTGACATATATGTATTTTATAGAATTAACTAATACAGTGAACGTTACAGCAAAAGTTTGTATCAAAAAGACGAAGTTTAGTGCCTCTTATTTTGAACGCCAGGTTGAAAGGAAGTGGTGCTAAAAAAACGTCCAGTCAGTCGTACGTTCCCTTTCCGAAAGGACTGTGGCTTTTGTTAATTTGTTATGAGGGGGTTTTAAAAGTGTTGTTTTGTAATGATGATTTAAACTTGCTTCTCTTGTCACAGCAGAAAAATAAAGAATAAAGGTAAAAAAATAGAAATGTTGTAGAGGACACCAGCCTAGAGTCACTGTCAAGGAGGTAGCAGCCTATTTAGCCTAATATTGCAGTCATTGTGTTTGCCGTTAGCCGATAATAAACTTTAACGCTAATATCTGTGAATACCGATATCATGCCGATAACATCGCTCTGTTAACTATAAAGTCTAACGATAAAAAATAGCACCTAAAATCTACCTATGAACACTCAAAGTTCTCTGTTTATATAAAAACAAAGACTCAGTAATACCCTGCATATTTCCCAAATTATTTAGTTTTTGTGTAGACTAAACAAAGACTTTTCTGAATGCTGGTAGGTGCATTGTGTTACTCCAGTGAGCTGAAAGCTAAGCTAAGTAGCTGCTGGCTGCTAGCTTCATATTTACATATAAACACGACAGTGATCAATCCTCCTTATCTTTAACTTGACATGAAAGCAAATAGTTTAGCTACTTGTATCATGAAGTTTAATTAAAAGAAACCGACTTCACTGAACAAGAATGTCTATATGAAGCCTCAAGCTGATCATTTGGCTACATGACGGAAACCAAATTTACTCAACAGTACGTGCACACGGTAAAAGTGCCCCAAGGATGTGACTCCTGGCTACATCTCCAGTTCATATCTGCATGTACGATCCTTATAATCTGAGTCATGTGGATTTACGTGGAAAACAAAACCGACTGCAAGAAAAGAGAAATGTTTCATAAACTCAGATTCCAACAAACTGTCTACGACAATCCAAAAAGTTTAGCCTTCGCACAACACAACTGATTAGGACACCGATAATCTATTTTTAGGTTTAGAAAGAAAACTACTCACACAAACACTGATCCTTAGGACGATTTGAAAAACATTTTTTATTTTTGTTTCATAGTAGATAAAACACCCAGTGTTTAAGTTTCAGAAATACGGGTAAATGAACTTCAGGTATGCTCCTCTCTCTTCATTTGATTTATGGCACTTTGGAAATGAACTTTTCACCCAGAGAGAAGTGCAGTGAAGCTCAGCTGCACCCTGAGCAGCTGTCCCATCTGGCAGAGGAACACAAAGCAAGCTCATGGTTTGCGTTAGGGAACTGATGTCTGAAACGACTTAAATCTGAACACATTTGACTTTTGGCACCCTCGTCCTCTTCCAAGGACACAAATCTAAACCAGCGCGAAATCTGCGAGTTAAGAAATAATCTCTCCTGACGTTGGAGAACAGTGTCATGCATGTTTTTCTTCACAGGAAATGTTGAGAATGACTGGACTTCAAACATCAGGGCTAAAAATGAAGTGCTGCAGATAATTGCACTTTAGAAGTGCTTGAGATTTCCCATGTAATACCACTTAATACTTCTACTCCACTACATTTCAGACATAAACAATTTACTCCAAACTGAATCTAAAAGATGTAGTTGCTCTGTAGTTGAACATGCCAGCCTCTAAAGTATGAGCCGCTGAAAGCTGCTATTATATCTCGTTATCGGTCTTGTATAAAGTGCCTAAAATGGATACTTGAGTAAAAAGTACAAGTAAAAAAAAAAAAGGTACAGAAGTTTTAGATGTAAAAGAAAAATTAATTAAAAAAAGTGAGGAGTTCACTTAATCCCACATGTGAATGATTGAGAGAATGAACGCCGTGTGATAGAAAATGTGAATGGGTGAATGGCAAAAATGTAGTGTAAAGCAGTTTTGAATGGCCATCAAGACTAGATTCCAACTCTTCTTCTTCTGATTTTATTTGGTAGTTAAGAGCGACGAAGATAGTTAAGGGAAATGTGTCGTAGTAAAAGTACACAAAGGTTTCCTGTTGACCTTCATGTCACAGAAAATCAAACAGCAAACGGTGAGATGGATCTGTGCTGTGGATCTATATGTTTATTAGATGTTTATTAGACAAATTAGATGGAGCGCGGCGCTCGTAGTTGCTGTCCAACTAAGCGTATGGAGTAATCAGACTATGAATCGCATTATCCAGGTATGTTAGTCTGACTAAGACTACCTCGACTTTAGTCGGACTAACGTGTTTACATGACACTGGGAAAACCAAATTATTGTCTTAGTCCGACTAAGAATCAGACTTGATTAGTTACATGCCTGTACAAAACAAAACTAAGTACTTGCAGCTTCAATGCCAGTCCTGAACCTGTGGTCATAGTGATGGACAAGGAGGTTCTTTACATTCAGTCTACTGCAGATACTTTTTTGCCGTTTAAGGTATTTTTAAATGCATATAAATTCACTTATGATATGTCATAAAAGTTTGACATTTCCAGGATGGGAATCAAAAACACAATGCAGTAGCCTTGGGTTATGGGTTTCCATGGCCAGGTTTGGCCTGGCTCAAGGCCTAGTGCCTGTAATGCACTATTTTCCACTGCTGTGAACAGCACCAGATGAAAATTTCAAGGAACCAAAAGGTAAAATAAAATCATCAGTGGTAAGTTATAATTAACTTTGAATCATTAATTTTACGTTAAGCAGATGGATGGCCATAAAGAGACCCAAATACACCAGAGGAAAATAAAAAACGTCCATAAATAGACAAAGATAGTTTTGTGAGGTCCTGTGTTGGAAGAGCAAGGTGCCTATTACCTCTCTGTGCTCATGGGGCCGGGTTTTTAATCTGCCCTTCCATGAAGCAGAGGTCTTCCCTACTCTTAAATTGGTACTTTGGGGCATTTCAGACTTAATTCAAAATAGAATTCTTAAAGGATTCTTCCAAAACTGAAAAACTGACCCATGAGTTGTCAACTTAACCAGTGTGCGAGACGCTTCAGATCTCATAAAATTAACCAAGGCAGACAGTGAAAAGGAAGATGAGACACAGGCAGAGAGCAGACTAAATCATTAGGACAGCACTGTACCGAGTAAACCCTTGAAGCATTGTGTGATGAGAGCAAATCTCAACACCTGACACACAGAGAGAGACAGATGATTTACTTCAGATTAAAGAACAACAGACACATTGTTCTCTCATCTTTCTTCCTCTTTTCTCTCACCCCGTTTCCCCCCCCTCTGTGAATCATTGATGCCATTCATGCCCCTGAAATGCTACGCCGTTGTGATTTTCTTCTCCTTCTCCTCCCTTTGTTTCTCCGTCCGCTTTTTTTCTCCCAACCCCAAGCGTTCCCGGGGCACTGGAGGCTCTCCTCTCAAGATTTTCTTTCCGCTCGGATTAAGTGTGACAGATTAGCAAAAGGAGCACATGACAGGAGTTCAGATGGCAGACAAGAATAAGATCAGACATGTGATGTGATATTAAGAGGTCATAAGAGCTGACGTGCAGACACACACACACACACACTCACATACAAACACGCACTGATTATGACCAAAGGATCCATCGCCGCATTATCAAAGGATTCCATATTTGCTCTTAGTAAGATCTTATCTCTGGTTTATCACAACAAAAAGGGAGCAGGAAAGTGCACGAACCGTCAGCAGCATGGGACTAGAATTTAAAGTGAAGGTTTGACATTGGCTATAACAGCTGTAATTTGATTAGACTTGGGTGACATTCTTTCACACAACTCAGAGGGGAGAACGGCATCTGCTACTGCCAAACGCATTAACTTCTATGAACCCGGAGACAGGAAGAGTGAAGTATTGTTTGAATCTACTCTCTTTCCATTTGGTCAAACAACAGGCATTTTAATACTTTCAAGACACTCATGACAGCTCGGCACAAGATTTATAATGCTTAAGAATTGTGAACACATGTAACTGAGGAGGGTTAGATAATATTACCCAGAGGAGATAGACGAGTAACAAGAACCTTTAATAGTGAATGTGCAGGGGATTTTCTGCATGCTGGGTCTTTAGTTTATTACATTCATTGTGGTAACAATGAAATACTGTCTTCAATATTTGATGAAACGATGCTCTAATTTTCTTTTTTTTTTTTTTTTTTTTTTACAGTCCTAAAACAGGAAGAAGAAAAGACGAAAATGCAAAGCAGTGGATAGTTCCACAGGGAAGAAATGTGGCCCCGGCCTGCAGGGTCCAGCAGGAAATTCAATAAAAACTCTTCAAAAGGCCCGGCCCTGACATTGAAAAATAGCAAAATTATAAAATACAGCAGGGTAACGAAAGAGAGGAGTTATTGTATTTGGCACAGGATTGGGAGGAGAGAGCCCAGGGCCGCCACGTCAAATGAGCCGTCACTGACAGAGGGAGTTAAGCCTTGTGGTGATTAAATATAGGCCTCAAACCTGCTGGCTGCCAGGCAGGCAGAGAGCAGACATGTTTGTGGACAGACAGCAAAATGGACAGAAAACAAAGAGAGAGCGAGAGGAAGGAGAAGAACTCATTTCAAACTCCAGCACAGAGAACAGGAGTAATAGCTACGCCGAGGTAAAGGGGAACGACTACTCAGTTGTGTGAAGACAGTTTTGGTAACGAAAGAGGAAGTTGGATGATGAGGAGTCAGGTTGTTTTCGGGGGGAGAGAAGGATTAATTCAGTTTAAGTGAACAATCTGAAAAATGAGAGCAGTTACTCAAAGTTGTTACATCAGACGAAGGTTGGATGAGATTAAAATGGCTCTCAGCGGAGCAGGGATCTCTGCCAAGGCCAATCATGGATTCAGCTTCTTTCAGATTGGGCTTAATATTCAGATCTGTACCAAAGATCTTAACTTCAAATAAATATGTTCAGGAGTTGAGAAATAGGCAAATGGACTTACTTTATTTAAGTTGAAGACTATTTTTTTCTGTAGGCTAGAGCATCTAGAGCAAAGGTCTCAAACTTGTGGTCCTTGGACCACATGAGGCCCTCCAGTCCATTAGATGTGGCCCAAACTAGATGCTTGGTGACCCCAACATCATTTCAGTTTGAGCCCTGGTCTATAGAGTCATTAGCCCCTTTTCCACTACCTCATAATTTACTACTTTGCATCGCGCTTGGGAGGAAGCGCCGTGATTCACAATCTGAATTATTCGCACTTTAGAACAGACCTTTAGAACAATACATGCTTTCCACGTCAGTTTCTCCAAAAGTCTCTAATAACACCAGAAAAAGTCGGTAGATTTGTCGCTAGTCGAGTTGTCAACAAGGAAATGGCTTCAAAATGTGTTCCACCAATCAGTGTTCTTCAGCACACAGCCTCATCCCATTAAAGTTCCTGGTAATCTGAAAAGTCCCATGTCACGAGTAGATACTTCTTTCCGGGAAAAGTTTGGGGTCGAGGGAAAGTTTTTTCCCCCAGGTAATTTTAGTTTTTAAAATCCTGGGTAAATGAGAAAAGTTCCTGCTGTGCAAAAGGGGCTCTTATACCTAAAAGTCCACCTATATTCCTGCATTAACCATAAATATGTTACTTCCTGAGACACTGATGGAACACGGGAAAGGTCTTTCCTGGTTCATGGCCCAGGTTCAGCTTTTTTTCCATAATTCAGCTCATAAACATACACACACTTTACTCAACCTTCTTCAAAGAGTTGATAGGAAGGGGTGCTTTGCCCCGTCTGAAAGGATAAAGTAAGCCTGATCCCGGTTAGGTTGTGAATGCATCATCGAAGGAATAACATTCAAAGATTTCAGATCCGGCCACACCAGACAACAACAGCTCCCGGAATGTCACCATCAGTCGTGTCTCGGTTTTCAACTTGTCTCTTTCTCACCGTCTCTGTCTGTCTCCTTTTTCTCGCTGTCTTTCTCTGGCTCGCACTCGCCCTGCCGACGAGGTTACTGGATACTGTGTGTCCTAACTCCACCTGACAGGGTGTCGCTCCAAGCAAAGCAGCTAGTGTTACAGCACGGCTTAGCAGCCAGACGAGGTGGTTGAAAATAATGAAAGCTCACATTTGGCATTTGACATTAAAGATGACATCTTACTTATTTTCCTTCTCCTTTCATCACTCCTCACATCTCTTGATATTGAGAGGCTGGCGGGGTATCAGCTGCTGGAGCCGGTCCACCCGTCTGCACACGACGCTAATGGCGCGTATTTGAAGAAAGACGGCAGAACAGAAAGAGACAAGCGTGCAGTGTTTTACACAAAATCTGCTGCAACACCAGTTTGTGCCGATAGCTCGGAGCCAAAGTGTGACACTGGCAGCAGAGTGTGTTTGACAAATCTTGGAGAGTGACAGAAAGAACAGGAGCAGAGAAGCCTTTTGTGCTCCGAAAGCTTATTCCGTCGCAAGCCTCTGTCATCAAAGCTCTCCACATCTATTTCATCCTCCTTGTCTCTCTTGATTCCTGACTTGGAATTTCGACTGATAACCTTTGAAGAGGAGCTTCGTGGTGGGGACAACAAGGAGGAACAACTCTCTGTCAGCACCACCGTGATGTGAAAGGAATTAAGCTATCGAGCATTTTCGAAATCCCCGGAGTGTAATTAATTCAGAGTCTTCTCATCTCGCTGGAATATAAAGACGGATAACGCAGACAACGACTGTCCTAGATGGCATTGCGTCAGCCTCTCTCGATATGGCGTGACTGGGCCACCTTGTCTGTCTGACAGAGCTAAAACGTGTGATTGTTTGGCTGATGTGAGCCGGATGATCCTCGCTGTCACACCCTGAACTGAATCCTCACTTGAACATGGCCTGAGGGGGAAGGAGCAATTTAAGGACAGTGGCCTGTCTCTCAACTCAAGCAAGGCTTCACATGATGAGTTAAGACCCCTCTCACACCTTCTAGGAAGAAAGAAAAAAAACTAATCAAAGGAGGGCTGATCCAGCACAAGCACGCACGCATGGTGAACTGTGGAATCCTGCTTTAAGATGATGTCTCTGGACAAAACTTGCTTTGAGTCTACATGTCAAAACGAGCATGTGACAAAGAAAAACCCTCCTCACACATCCAACAACAACAAAACTGGAACCATTTCACCACAATCCATGTGATTATTGACTAAAATAACACAACAATGAGGTAATTACAGAGTGAAATGCTGAGTCGGCAGCTTAGCCCGAGAACAAGAACCCTCAGAAGAAAGACATCAGGTAACATTATTTAAAGCAGAACTATGCAGGGTTTTAGCCTAATCCTTAGCCTAACCCTTCTGTTATCTCATTACTGTAACTCCTAGACCTTTTGTGATATCTCTAAAATTCAAAAACTATGGACAGTCCAGCGTGCACCACACCTTTCGCCCTATGTCAGCTGAGATTGGCACAGTGGTAGAAGACGGATGGATGGATACCGGAGAGCAGAGAAATAGGGCTTTACACCCATATACTTGTCATTACGGTAGCCCTCAGGACTTCCGCAGAACGACCGTCCTATCACAGACAAGATTCACCAGAGCGTCAGATGTTTGTGTATTCCTAAACTTGAAAAAAAAAAAAAATAATTTGACAATTCTACAGCCATACAATCAGAATAAATCCAGGCAGCCTGATCATGATAGCATCATGATGGTCATAAGAGGGTTAAACAGCTTCCAAATCATTGCGATGGTTAAACCTAGCCTTGTAAGATCAAGGCCGCCAAGTTCTCAGAATCAGAAGGTATTGCGAAGTCTCGGCAGAGCGGGCAAAAAAAGAGCCGAGAAAACTATTGTTGGAGGAAGCAAGGAAGAGGAAGCGACTGTCTGACCAAGCGAGGGGCCACACACACGAGTAAACATCGGACTGGCCTTTGTCAAATTGCGAGAATTGAAAAACACGGAATCTTGCAAAACGGATGCCGACTGGCATGGACAGAAAACAAATGGGGGGAAGGGAGGGGGAATCATCAGCGGTGAGTTTTTACAACAGCAGTGACGATAAAGTGGATGGATGTATGTATGTTTACGGTGGTGTCGCAACACTATCTACTCCAAAACAGTAGGGGGAGCTCCATAGAGAAAAAGTCAAAAAAGGGACCATAATCGTTAAGTTCCACTTTAAAGCTGATTTAACACCTGTCATTTTAACTACAGGAAGCAACAGTCAGCTAAATGAGAAGATGCTGCATTTAACTGAATGTTTTTTTGGTCATTTTATTTGTTCATGAAAAAAAACAGATTTGGTAGTGCTAGAGTTTAGGAACCCCAGGTGGACAGGTCTGGGACAAGTATGTGAGAAGAGACTAAGTTGTGATTTTCTGTCACAGCAACCACATGCTGTTATTTATTTATTTATTTATTTATTGCATTGAGGTGCCTTTTGATGGTTTTATACTGATCTATTTTTACACTTTTGCTTTTATAGTCGTTTTATTTTTATAGCTTTTTTACTTACAACAGATTGAGTACACGTTCACCGACAGCTGAGCACCGCGTTTTGTACCTCTCGTGTCTTTACACGGTCAGATTGACAATAACGCTTCATTGAATCCCACGTTCTGAAGAAGAGACAGGAGAGTCAATTTCAACAATCCAAGAATACTGAATTTTGCTAAATTTATTTTCATTTCGAGCCGCTTTGGTGTCAAAATGAAAGAAAGCATTAGTCGAGGTTACATAGGAGAGCTTTTGTGGCCTTGTACTTTAATCAGGTAATGCTTTTCAGGTCAGATTGCAATAAATTACAGTTTCTAAAAGCTGCGTGTTGGCGGTAAATCACTGGCTACTGCACAGGACGCCTCAACAAAAGGAGCTGTTAACACGGTTTAATAGGGCTCTTTGAGACACTCAAAGGTGGGACGAAACCCTAGAGACCTCACAGCCAGTGAGCAGGTGCTGGCTTAGTGCACATGAAGCAGCTTTATCTTTAACGCAGCCACATCTATTGGTCCGATTCTAACAACAAAAAAACAAAAGCGAGAATCGCTGTCAGAGTAGATAAATGTGAAATGTCTGATGAAGGGGTGAAAAGATGTTTGATATCTAATTAGCAAGTGTCTGCTCGGTAACAGAGGCAACTTTCTGCCAAATGACACTACAGAAAGCACCAGGGGTGTAACAATACGTGCATTCATCGCTTTCCGTCGCGGTAGGAATGTTACGGTTCATGCGCGCGGCTGTACGGCGAGTACATCCGACGTTGAATGTGTCAAAGCGGCAGGCACTCATGACAGTGCCCACGCTTTAATCCAGGGGTGATGGTCGCCAACCACCACTGAACATGAAACGGAGAATAAGTCCACATGAGACAACACGGCACAGAAAGAAAGAAGTCTAGCGGGTGAACAGAGCAGAGTAGGAACATTCAACTTAATGTCTCTTCTATTATCGTACCTATCTATCTATCTATCTATCTACCTACCTACCTACCTACCTACCTACCTACCTACCTACCTACCTACCTATTCAGAGCAAAGAAACCAGAACCTATTCTCTTTTAAAAGTCGAACCAATTATCCAAGTTGTTCTCAGAGAGACTTCTCTTCCCCTGCAGGCCAGAAATCACCCTAAAAGATAAGTAGAGTGATATTTGATATATGTTCATATTAATTATTAATAAATATTCCCCCCCATGTGCTTTGCTTATTAGATTTTATGCACAAGCAACACTTTTTGTACCAGGAGGAGCTGATGAAGAGGGTCAGCATCTCGAGTCCCAGTGTGTGCTTATGTTTGTGTCGCAAAAAGCTATTAGTGTGACTCCATCTATTTTTGGAAAACGCCCTGAAGTTATAGAGTCCAAACAATCTGTGCAGCTGGTGCACACTTCAGAGAAACTCTGCAGTTCCATGTTCTCCCGTTTGGCCGTTCACAAGCGAGATTCTTGCTCCTAAATGGCAAAAACACGATAAACAAGTTCCACTTCTGTGATCCTCACAAGCACAGAAAAAGACTGCGGTGCTGTGCAGACTCCACACCTTCATTTAAATCGACCGACTTTGTCATACATTCTAACAAATCAGACTTCAAAAAGCTGAATGCAATAAAATTATACAGCTGCCTGTCCTTGGGAAACATAAATCCATCACTATGTCTCTCTCATATGAAAGGCTCTAAAAAAGCACTTAGGTTAAAGTTAGTGACAGAACTGTGGCTTTGGTTTATGCCCTTTAAAAAGTAAAGTCATCATGTGTCATAGTTCAAGACTGTTGACTTTTTCAGTGGCAAACCAAGATTACGATCTTTTCCCTGAACTTCACCATAACCACAGGCAAGTCCGATCATGCCTGCTATGGCTGGATTTTCGGATTGCATAAGCATATACAGTAAATGAAGCAAGTTTACTGTTTTTAAAAACCTTCAATATCGACTTTCTGTGCATTATTTGGAGGGACATTGACCGTGTCACACAGCCACTACCAGGAAAATCCCAAAATAATTGTTCAGTTAAGTCAACTGACCTGGTAATATATAGTTCTTTTAGTAAAATATAAGAGCTAAAAAGTTGGTTTTTTTATTGATTCACTGTGTAAACTTCAATAAAGTATATGAGTGTATGACGAGTAGAATCTGATGAGTAATTAACCTAGTGTCTCCGCGTAGACGCTGCGTTTACTATTTACGACAGGCGTGTGAACGCATCACGGAGGCTAGTGAAGCGACCCACAATACTTTTCTGTACAACTCAAAATAAAACCACGGTTGGTTGGATTTTATAAATAGTTATCAGCAGTTACAGCTCAACAAGAGTTAATGAGGAAGAACAGATGGTCGTTCACGGTGAGTCTGAAATTTTATGACACTCGTAAGACCTGGCGATAACTCATAAGGTGTGTGACGCGTGTATCTGTGTGTGAAGCTGCTTCCTCCTTGGCTGTAACTATAACCTTTGTTGTTGTTTTTTTTTCCCCCACTGTGACAGAAAGCGTAAAAAGCGTAGCTTTCGCTTTCCATGACTGTGCCAGATTTCGGACAAAAAATATGTCACGCCTGTCTGGCAGCTGTTCAGGGGGAAAACGACCGCTGTAGGCGGAGCATTTACATGTTCGAATCACGTTAGCGAGGCTAAAATCATTTTAATCATGATAAAAAAAAAAAGCTACGATTGTGAAGTTTATTTTTAGCGGTAGAATAAACTTCTGAATCTTTTTGTGGGGGTTTCTTGTTGTTTTCAGCTATACGAAGCTATACTGGCTTTACTCACACTGTGTACTTCTTTTGCCTCGCTTGCTCAGTTGCGACGTAGAACGCTTCACTCTCTGTGCGCTCTCTTCAAGGCCACCGCCGCCCCATCGGCTTCAAATTTAACAAATGAATTGGACAGTAAAAGGTCCATGAATGTGTGTGACAGAAACTTGCAAAAGTTATAGTCACAAGAAGGGAAGAAGCAAAAGTAGCTTGAGCATGAAGAACACCAGAGTGTACGATTGAAGAACAACAGGCAGCCCATAGCTGAGAGGAAAGAAGGTTTCCTGTTCAAATCCCAGGACGGCTTAAGGGCTGGGCTGCCACTGAGCAAGGCACTCAATTGCTCCCCCGGGTGCAGATAAGTGCTGCTCCCTGCTCCTGCCCCCCAGCTTGTATGTGCAGAGGTCAAATTCCATATCCTTAATTGTTGTGTGTGCACAAATAACTCATTAAATTAAAACAGTTGCAATAAGATATGTGTAAATATAAGCTACAAAGAGATTCACAGGCAGAGCCACATGTCATTTTGCGGTAAGTGCCAGTAAACTTCAGTAAAAGGAGGATATACTCTTCTTTTATATACTCTTCTGGTGTAACCAGCTGCAATCTAATTGCAAAGTGTGGAAGGAGAACTTTCAGGACATTAACAGCAACTTCATCTGTATCTCTCTGATCTCGCCGCCTCGCTGTCAATGGAAGGGAGGCTCCACAACATGACGTAGGTATAATTTAGCATGTCAGCCTTCCTGATGGCAGCCGGGGTGAGGAGTTCACCGAGACAAACAGATGCTGTGTGCGCAAACAAGCGCAACCCTGCTTAGATTTACTGTATATGAGGGACATTTACTCTTTAATTACGGCAAAAAGAAGCATCTGAGTGTTTGACAATTTACAAAACACAGGGGCGATTGTTCGGAGACGTGGCCACCAAGAGGTCAAGCACAACTGTAGCACAAGCACATCTATTCAAAGCCTTGAAAAACCAAGTGTGGCCGTCCAACAAACCCCCTTTTATTTAGATCCCAGCCCATTACATTGAACCTAGTGTCTCGTGTGCTATGTAGTGACACTAAGAGAATGTCTTTTGACAAGGGTGAACAGAACTAAAACAGAGGATGACCCAAGGCTGGAGCAGCACAGACTCGACACGGCGCTGGGGGCCCCGGAGGCTGTGAATCCATGACAGTCGAAGAGGCCAGAAAAAGAACAGAGTGAAGCCACAAACCGTGAGTGTGATAATGGATTCCCACATTAGGTCCATCAAAGTCTGATGAGAAATGGGATATGGCAGCAGCTTGGCACAAGAAGTAGAAAATCTGGTTTGAAGCGAGGCGGTTAGAAGGCCGGTGACTCTGTGCTTGGTGGCAGGCGCTTGGAGCTCGTGTTGGGGATTTTGGAGACACCGTCAGGTCACAGTGCAGGATGAAAACACATGGTTTCCACTCTCCTATATTCAGAGGACATTGGTTCTGCATCAACAGCTATGGAATTATTTAAGACACAGTATATGCTTAATGTGGGAGACGGAAATCACAAGATTTCAGCATTTCTACTCCTGTGTATGTACTGCTCAATCCCAGTATGTTTGTGCGTGTGCTGAATTCCTGTAGAGTTCATAGGAACCGCTGGTTGCAAGCCTACAGGGTTCAAAACCATAAATCACCTGAGAGGGACATGAAGACACCAGCAACCATCAACATTTTTACTGCGAATTTCAGAACAGCAGGGCGGCGTCAATCTTCAGTCATGTAGACTGGAGGGGGTAAACGCACAAGCACAAGTATATACTGCACCCCATGCACATACACAGAGCCAAAGCACTTTTCTTTCAATAATTACAGGACAAAATGTGATAGATGAGCCAAGGCAATCAATCCATCTTTGACACTCTGACTAAAAATAAATGCACATTCACTGTCAGTTATACATCTACAAACGCATTCACCACCTGATTCTCTTTTACTCTCCTTTTTTTTTAGGTTTCTTTGCAGCACAGGCAGTTAACAGTTATGCATGTGCTGTCCTAGCATGTCTGCAGAGAAGCTGTACTGGATAATTCCAATACAGGACAAGCAGTGGATCAAACCAATGTGAAGCATATTAGAAGGGGAGCGCCAACTTCCAAAACTTAAATCTTAATGTAGATGACTGTACTATTAACATAGTCATTTTTACAATGATACCGAGGAGGAATACTCAATATCACCACTGCAAAATCCGAGACAACCAAGAAATCTGTTGTTTTTCCTGCTTCTTTCTAACATCAAAAGCAGTGTTGTAATGTAACAAAGTAAAAAATACTTAGTTTTCTGTACGCAAGTACAAAATTCACATATCTGTACTTTTACTTTGTTATTTCTAGCAACCTTTTCTTTTATTCCATTCTATTTCCTCCTTCATCTTTGTTACTCGTGACTACCAAAGAAAATCAGAAGAAGAGTTTGTAATGGTCTGTATTTATATAGCGCTTTTCTAGTCTTGTTTACACTACAGTTTTGACATTCACACATCTTTCATACCCATTCACACGCTTCAACATGGGGTTTCGGGTCTTGCTCAAGGACACATGTAGACTAGCAAAGCCAGGAATGGAACCCACAACCTTGCAATTGAAAGACAACTCGTCCTACCACTCAATCCTAACTCCTTAGTACATTTTATATCAGAAAATTACTTTTGATACTTAAGTACAGTAAATGTCATATACTTTAAGACTTCTACTTAAGTAATAATATAAAAAGGCACTGCAACTTCAGCCAAAGTCATTTTCTGGTAACATACTTTTAGATATTTTATACAAGACTGATCACAAGCTCATAAACTTGGCATAGGAATATGGCGAGAGCCTCGGCGAGAAGCAGTAACCTTCTCCAGCTCCATCAGAGATGGTATCGTCCTGTCAATCCAGGAGAAGTTCACACAGATGTACCCTCATGCCATCCTGAGGAGAGGAAAGCTAGACTGCTTTGAAGCACAGGTGCTGGACAAAACTGAACCACAAGAGAGATTTGTGCGCCTTCTCAGCCTCCGAGTGTCGTGCGTGTGCCAGCACAGTCGAGCATCTAAACAGCAGATGTGAGTGTAGCGGAGGCCATTCCCATAGATCTTGAAGGTTTAAGTGAGGAGGAGGATCTGGAGGAGAATGCAGGTTCTACCAAACAGCCAAATCCTTCGCCTCCCGCTTCTGAATCTGCTGCCTTCTGCAAAAGATTCTTGTAAACAGTTTGGACTACATTTCTTTTCTTTTTGTGCTTCTTGTGCCCCGGGCCCAAAGATGCAGATTTATTTATTTATTCTTCTCCATTCATGTATTTATTTATTTATTTATTTGTGCATATAAATAAAATCTTGGTTGCATTTAAGTTAACCTGTTCAACTTTGTCCTTGCACCTTGTCTAAGGTATTTAAGGTAAATTCAAAACATTTATTTTCCCCATGACCACATGCACATATATCTGAAACCAAAATATATGATAGAAAAAATGTAATAACTCATTTATATTTTTACAGAGCATCCACACACTCACCTAAAGACACTTGCTAATGAGTTCCAGGTGGACGTAGGAGTCGTAGGAGTTTGTGTTTTCGTTTGCCCCCAGCAGGGTGTTTGGGCCATTGAAAGGGTAAAAAAACAGAACTCTCCAAACTCACATACAGACGCCTCAAGACATGAGGAAAAGAAAGGGCGCTCTTTTAGTCTTGGTTGGTCTAGACCCAGGCTTGAACCTCAAGCCCCGGGGCATGCTGGGAGTTTAACCAGGGTTATGGAGGTCACAGTAATAGGCAGCAAAGTGAGGTGACAGAGGGGTTAAAGAGGGGTGAGAGGGAAGCGCAGCTCTTTTATTTGCCACATGACATGACGATTATGTTCTTCATTATGATTTGCTGTGAGTCACTAAGTCAGCACTGTTTTTATTTTATTTTGACCCTATGGAACTATGGGATGACAGCCACGGTCCCCGGGGAATGAAGTTTACTGACTTCAGTGATTCACTGAATATGGACGGCGGCAGTTTATTAATATTCACTCATTTCCATAAACCTACGACATGTTTACAGCCGTCTCACAAATATTAGCACGCTAACAGGGTAAAATTAAGATGGTTAACATGGTTATATATTTTCTTCTCCTGCGAACCGTGACAAACGTTGCATTTGTACACTGTACAGGGGAAAATGTCTGAATGTTCCATGTTGTTTCACTTTATTTTTTATTGTTTCAATTGTTTCAACATGTTATATCAACATTTTTAACTGACAGTTTTCGCTCCCTCTCTCCCTCTCTCTCTTTTTGATTTAGATGATAGGGGACTATAAATATAAGCCCTGTTTCATCTTAATAAAATGTGACCAATGCTGTGTATAAAGAACATCATGCCGCAGCTATAACTTGCAATCCTTGTAAATGGTCTGTGTTTGTTCAGCGCTTTTCTATTCTTGATGACTGCTTTTCACTACAGTTTTGCCATTCACTCATTCACACCCATTCACTCACTGCCAGCACAGCCATCAGGAGGAACTTGGGGTTAATGGCACTTTTCCATGATGCAGTTCTAGCACCATTTTTTTGTTTTTGTGAGGTTCCAAGCGAGCAGAGCCGATACTAAAATGTGACATCGAAAGACTGTCGGCCACTGATTGGTCAGAGAGTGTCGTCACTGGAAGAGTCCGACACAAGAATCAAGCCCAACAATGCCGAACTGTAGACCGGTTAAAAAGATTGTAAAATCCTGAAAACATGCATTTATCTCCAACATTTAGCAAGAAAATGTCTAAAATTTCAATATTTAACAGAGGAGTCTGGTGTGTCACGACAGTTTCACGCAGCCACGCCCACGTCGAGGAGGTACCATGAAATAATGGAAAACTACGTGCCAAGTCATGCTAGGACTGTAGAGAAAAGTGGAAAAGTGTCTTGCCAAAGGACACATGTAGACTAGCAGAGCCAGGAATCAAACACACAACCTTCCAGTTGAAAGACGACTCGCTCTACCACTGAGCTACCGTCGCCCTTGTCCTTTTAAGAATAAGACACTTCATATAACTGGAGGTGAAAATCCCACACAGAGGTGGAAGGTTCAAGCAGCTGACCACAGTTCAACACATCACTGTGTCATCCTGGTGTGTGTGTGTGTGTGTGTGTGTGTGTGTGTGTGTGTGTGTGTGTGTGACTATGCTTGTTGCAAAAATAACTCACTTTGAATGTAAGTCTATGGGAAAATAACAGCACTTCTCACTTGATTTATAACGTCAGTTCACATTTTCCATGAGGAGTCAACGGTCTCAGTCACCAGTTTCAGGCCCTCCAATAGCACACGAGGTTGATTCTGCAAACGATGCTGCCATTTAGAGGAAAATAGACGATAAAGCACGACACAAGAGTGGACACCAGTGTGATCGCTTCAAAACAAGAGTTCAGATCCCTATGGGTGACAATCACAACAGTTTACTACTTGGTTTTTAATTCTTTTCTGTTTTAAACTGAGTTGAAGGTGTTATGAGAACATAATCCTGGCATACTTTAACCCTGTGTTGTTTTTATGAAGAGGATGTTCACGCTTGAGGAAAAAAACAGATTTTTTTCCTGGCCTAACCATCAGTTTCCTGGTCAAACCCTAAATACAGGTTTCCCACTGTGCCAAAACCTAACCTCGCTCATGACGGGGAAGTCACCCTTTCAATTCAATAATAAGGAAATAAGTGTGCCGCTTCACTGTTCCACACGTGGTTAAAACACTGTCTTGTTGTAATGCACATACGTAAACAAGTAAATCATTTTTGTTCAGAAATCCGAGTTTCACGTATGTAACATCCCATGCCACGACAAAGCCACTGCTCCACTTGTATGTTTAGATACACAGAGTGGAAAAGGTCAAATGGTCAGTAAGTCGTTTTCTTTAAATAGAAATAGAAAATAAGTTTTTGCTGTACGTGCATTTCTATATTGAATCCTGCTTCCACTGATGTGGAGTCTGGCTGCCTGTAGCTGCACGCCTCATGGAGCCAGTCTGCATGAGATGAGTTAATACACAGTCTCAACAAGGTCCTCACATCACACAGCCATAAATCCCCTTTATGACAGATTAGAGAGAGCAATGGCTTTTCCACTCGTTTACCTATAAATACAGCAACACGCTCAGCTGGTTTATGCCTCTCTGCTCAGATGATGGAATGGGTGAGCTGATGTTTATAGCTGTCATGGACCAGCAGTAAAAATGTCTCTTACTGGCTATAGTCCAGTTGAACTTCAAAGCAATAAGAAAATAGAGCCGCTTCATAATGGAAAAGCAAAACAGCTGTGTGCAATGATTTAGCTGATGTGATGTGTTTTGCCGAGAGAAAGAACAACCAAAAAACTTTAGAGAATATTTCCTGCTGCACACTGAAGAGAAAAAAAAATGAAATGTTTCCCATGCCAGAGTTTTCAAAGTTCATGTCACACATATTTTATATTTTTGAAATTGAGTGAGATGCAACAATGTAGAAAGGGGACTGTGTGCGAGACAGCGAGCAGGTTAGAGAAGGAGCCTGGCGAGCTGTCAGATCTGATGTAGGCGTTTTTTTTTTTTCCCCTGACAGCTGTAATTCTCCAGCCTACAGAATTTCATCAGCAACAGCAGTTGCATTTAAGCTTTGCCGCAGGGCAGCGGCCCTTTCAAGTCTCCTTCCACTGACAGGTAGATTTATTAGTCCTGAAATTTGTACAGCTCACACGTCACTCACGGCGAGCTGTCGGCGTGTCAGAGACGCCTTCTGGCATTCTTAAGGTGGATCTGCCCGGAAGAGGTTTATCCCTTTCTTTCTCACTCCTCACCTTACTTAGTTTGTACCCATCAATTTTAAACGTGTGTGTGTGTGTGTGTGTGTGTGTACAAAAAAGACTGAACTTCAATTATTCCAGCAGTAGACCAGGTACTTTGACTGATAAGAAAACTACGGGGTGTAAAAAGGACTCTATTAGAACATTTTTAATACATGTTAATGCTAATGTAGTCTGTGGTTATGTAAAATATAAAATATAAAAAATGGACTTTGGGTATTGAATTCAATTTTAATCAGATATAAATTTTCAGGAGAAAAAAGTTTCAAGGGAAAAACTGGTGACTATTCAGCCTCTGAACAGAAAGGATGCAACATTATTCTTATGGCGTGTCATTCATCTCAAAACATCTGTCAATCATTACTATCAGATGTGACAGAGGGAGCATGTGTGTGTATACAGAGGCAGCGCAGTGGAAGATGGAGGGTCTGATTTATTTTTGGAACATTCCATGGGTGTTTCAGTCATACTTGTTCGCAGCCATCTCGCTTTACTAGCACAATGCTACTGTTGCGTCCCCTTGTCCCAACATAAAACGAATCACTTCCTGTGTGCAGCGTGGGTATCGAAATCTAAACACTGCTACACTAAGAAATGTTAAATTAATAATCTGGTTTTCTTAATGTTGTGTAAACACGTTAGTCCGACTTAAAATAGAACTAGTCTTAGCCAGACTAATGTGATTCATAGTCCGATTACCCGTGCATGTATATGCTTAGCAGCATCCAATTTGTATCACGATTAACAACAGGTACGAAAACATACACAACCACAGCATGATCCATCTCACTGCTCGCTATTGTTTTTTCTGTGACGTAAAGGTCAACAACAAACTGATTCAATACACACAAGCTTATAGAGAGATACAGCATCACCTACGAGTCAGACGTGGACTTGGACTTGGTAAATTGTCTGATTGCTCGTCTTAGTCAGACTACGACTTTAAAAACTGTGCATGTAAACATATTGATTCATTAATTTGTGTGTCACCATGTTAATAATTGATAATCATGACTAAAGTGTAATTGTATTTGGTTAATGAAAGGATGATTCTGCCGGATGTCTGCATGAACAGTTTTGGTAAAACTCGTTTGACTACATGTCCACTCTTAAACACCAAATAACTGATTACAATGAAGTATTACAGCCAATCATGGAATTTATGTAACACTCATGTAATCATTTGTTTAGTTGGCAGGTATTTTTTATTTTTTTTTAAGTTGACATAAATCCAAGTTTGGAAAAAAAAAGAAAGAAAAGAAATGGAGTGTTTCTTTAAGGCAAAGTCATTTATTTAGCTGCTTTCCAAGTCTAAAACTAACAGCTGTGTCGATTTGCTATTTCAGTCAGTACAACATTTACGTCCACGTAAAACACCCTGTCACATTATCAGCAGAATTATGGCTGAATGTTGAAAAGGCACAAAGAGAAGAACAAGAAAAATCACAAGCAACAGTTAGAAAAATGAAAGAGCAAGACGGAGAGGGGGAGAGAAAGCACTCTGGGGTCCATCTTTCAGCTCCACATCTGGCCCTGATATTTCAGAGTTAATTAGTCATGCCGGGGTTGTGTGTAGATAAATCTATCATGCTGCAGCGCACAAACCATTTGAGAAATGAAAGGAAGTGAGGAGATATACACAGTCCGAGCTCCTTCATAAATCACTGGCCCAGATTAAAAACAGACACAGCAGTGATGAGAGGGAGGGATCAGGATGAGGCAGGCCCTGGACTTTGTCACAAAAGCACATTTTAATGCACACACAAACATATATACTGTATATACACACAAAGAACATATAAATAAATGCTCACCATACAGTATACACATTGTAACACGAGCAAAGCGCCTTAGAACTGTTAAATAAAACACAGTATTGGTATGTTATTAAAATCAACAGACAAAATGTCATCAGTAGGTCACATGGTGGATTAGTGGCTGGCGCTGTTGCCTCACAGCAAGAAGGTCACCAGTTTGAATTCCTGTTCAACTGAAGGCCTTTATGTGTGGAGTTTTCATGTTATCCCCAAGACAATGAATGAATTAATAACCTCATTAGTTTTAGTTTAATTAAAAAGTAATTCAGGAGTTCCTGTCTCATGCAGAAACAAGTTATCAAAGCAATGTGATTCTGGATTTCTCCCTCTATTTAATTATAAAATATTCTATGTATTAAAAAAAATTAATATGAGACTGAAAAATAGAGATAGAAATGACCTAAAACTTCATGTAAAATAATTAGCAAGCAAGTACGGAGCTAATACATTTGAATTATGGAGGTTATGCTTAAATATAATGGATAAATACTTGAAATAAATAGCAAATGCACAAATTACAACAAATAGACTTGGATAATGGATAGTGGAAAACAAAGGAAAAACTAATGCGACTGGTTTAATGAATGACTTTTTTTGCTAATTTGCTACTTGCTAGTTCCAATTAATTGATCACGAAGAGTTAATTATGAAGTTTTAGAAGGTAGAAAAACTGAAGTCACGACTACTGAAAGTAATCTGTCAATCTAAATACTAGAATGAATGACTGGAATCAGTGATGTTAGAGCGTAACGGTTAGTTAAAAAGAGTGCACGTGGTTGATGTCTCATAGATGTATGAATGCAAACCTGACCAACCATTTTAAACAATGACAGTTAAATTAAAATGATTAAACCTTTTGTTTTACATCAGCAGTGCAATGTGTGCATACATTAAATCATACATATCTACACGCTACACATTATTAAGGTAATTAAAGGGGGGGGGGGCATATAGTTGAAAAGTAAATCTAAATTAAACTATAGATTCAATACACAGTTTCGCCGCAGGTTATATTTCAGTGACGTTCCCACTGTACTGATAAGTTAGAGGAGCTGTTAGATGTTTGCACAGTTAAACAAACACGTGGCCTCGCCATCTGCTCCTGAACCTGACAGCAGCTCAGACAGCAGAGGGAGGAGCTGAGGGAGTGACCACGAGGCGGAGTCACAGCAGACAGTTTAGACATGTCACGGTAGGACAAGCACAGGTGCTGTCAATCAGAGTGACTAATTAATATCATCATTTACACCTGTGACACATCCAAATGTCTGCCATTAAAAACACTGCACCTGTCGCAGCATGTCAGGCAAGACCTGAGGACACTATGCTCATATTCTCCGTAATATTTCTGTGAATGTGTGAGATTGAGTGTAATATTTTCAAACAAAGATGTACGACATGTAAAGGAGTTTGCGAGACATGTTTGAGGGCAAAAAAGAAAGACTTCCAGCAGCGTTTCGGTCAGTATGAACTTATTATGTCATGGTGAAAATAAACCACACTAACTTACCCACACAGACCAACATGCAACATGTTTATAACATCATTATAAACCTGTTTCCTTTGCTCTCTGTTACTTAACAACCAGTCCACTGAATATTGTTCAGTGTCAGAATAACCAATAAACAATAAACAGTATATAATGAAGTTTAAAAAGCAACTGTACAAATAAAATAGTTCTGCACTTTTACACTGATTAAACTATAAATGATTAAAACTATTATTCTAATTCTCGGGAGTTCTTCTGGAAAAAAGTAATGTTTCTTTATTTTACCAAAGATCAAGAGTAAACAATTCAACAAAAATGTACCTTGTTAAGTATGTGGAGAGTTAAAAGCAGGTAACTCATATATTTCTTTGGAAATGTGATAAAATAACACAATTTTGGAAAATTATATATAATTTATTACTGAAAATACTTGGCTATAAGATGTCAGTATAGTACTGTATCTGTGGAACCTATGTGAAGAAAATATACAAAGGGCAGATATTTAGCTAAAAATATTACTAACAGAAAAAAAGCTATTACAAAGAAGGGGAAAATAGGATCAATGGACACAGATTGTAGAGGAAATTTACATAATGGAAAAGATGACACAACGGAAGCTCAAGTTAGAAGAAAAATGGATAAAATGGACATAATTCAAAACAAGAACAGTGACGGAGACCATGGGAAAGAAAGAAGAAAACAGGAACATGGACAGATAGCTTAGAATGTAACTCCCACTTGTCTGTTTTTGTATATATATATACAGTATATATATATATATATATACACAGTTAGTTTGACACCTGTATAAAAGAAAAAAAAACTTTCAATAGAAACTCAAGTTTTACCTGATAATTAGGCTAGAACATAAATAAAATTGTAGCTGACAGCTAATGAAGTGAACTTTAAATCACCTCAGCTTTTATTTCCAGGCTGGTGTTGGATTTATAGGTTTATAAAATTTATGACGAGGTTGGGTTTGGGGTACGAAAGAAGGTTAGGAAAAGGACAAGGTCAGAGGTTAAGGCAGGGAAAAGTACAGAGCATTGAGCGGAGCATGTGGTTCAAAGTGGCAGTGGAATGAGGGTAAGGTGGTTTTAAAATAAACAAAACTTGTTTTGATTTAAATACTGCAACAAAGACAAACACGTGGCTTTACTCAAGATGATAATGAAGCGATTTCAATTTTAACTGTTAAAAATAAAGACAACTGAGCTCCGTCTAACATAGTCTCATCTCTGAAGCCGCAGATTTAAGGTTTACAGAGGTGAAAAGGTCATAGGTGATATTAGACTTATCTGGTGCGCATTTTGAGCAAATCTGGGCCTAATCACACAGTGTGGACAGGAATAATCCCTGAGTAAACCTGGAGACTTTGTGGGCCCCAGGGCACTTACCCAATTTGTTTGGGTGATAATAATAATAATAAAAGGGTTATATATTATAACATAAAAATGTTAGTATAAAACATCTGAGTGTTATAAAATTACAGGATTTATTCATGATATATTGATGCTTTTATCTTAAAATCAAGGTTTTAAAGACGGGATCTGATTCTGTCTTTAAAAACAGAAGAAGCAACACATTTTTGGGATACTTAATTTGTTTGAAAGGAGATAGAAATAATGACTTTTTACGACACTGAGATTATTCAGAATGTTTTATGATTTATATCTTGTGTCATAAGAAAAGCCAAAGCTTTCATTGCCTGGTCCAGCACTATTTGGCATCGACACATGTACCCAAATAAAATATGATTCCCAGTGATGGAAACTATTAGCGCTGCTCTTGAGTACAGTTTTATGGCACAGTGTGTCTATGTTTTGTTACTTAATTTTATGTCTGTTTTACACACTGTTAAAGGTAAAATGAGTGGATTTCCAATTTGTCTACCTTGTAAGACGTGTAACAGTTTTCAGCAGTGCTACTAAAGGGACATTTATTTATTAAATATTCAGGTCTCGGGAAAAGAAATAAAGCATATAGTGGATCATAAAATCATAAATGACTCATTTAGTTTGAGTTAACAGCTTTTTAGCAAAGTAGTTGTTTCATCTCACAAAAAGACACTTCTCAACAGCAAGGATATGATCAAAACTGGACATAATAAACTCCTTGTACATCATAAAATACTACATTAGAATGAACAGTCTCATATTCTACCATAGAATACTATATCACAGGGAATTTTACATTAACTTTTGAAAATGTCAGTAAAAATCTCCTCTGCGTGTGACACATTTTTTCCCCGTATTCTGTCCTACAGGAATAGAGCGGACGTGCAAGGCGACCGATAGCCATCTGACTGGGAAACACTAAATCAAAGATGAAACAGCAGGGAGGAAGCTGTAAATAACACGTTACAAAGAGCCTGGTGAAAGCTCAGGAACATTGTTCTGCCATGACATCGTCCCTCATCGCCTGCCTTCAAAGCCGACTCGGGCAGGAAGCCGTCATCCCTTCTTCCTGTCTGCGTCACCCAGGGGACGACGCCACAACCGAGGTGTGAGGGGAAAATCACATGTTTTAATGTTTGGATATATTCTTCCTCTCAAGGACATGCGACTCTTTTGTGACTCTGCTCACGACTGTTGCTCTAAGGCGATGAAAAGGGATTACAATGGCACCGGAATCACATTTTTATGAACGTGAACTCTGACCATGATAAAGCTGTTGTCGTGGAAACACTCATGATGGGGTTTGTTGACGTCAGGGTTTGGTTTAGTTCAAACAAAGGAGGACAAAAGACTTTTCCAACTATAAACACTTGTGTGTGCTTCTGTGTGTGTGTTCACGTTTGTATATAATGTGCAGTATGTGCACATGTGTTAGTTTTGGGGGGAACATGCAGATGCAAAACTGCTGAGGCAGATTAGAAACGTGTGATTTTGGACAAAGGTATTGGACAAATTCAAATCTTGGCATCGAGGTGAGAGGTTAAGAGATTGTAAGCACATCAACTATTAAAGGAACCTGTACTTCTGTTTCAATTTTCATGTCAGCCGTCCAATTGTTGGGGTACATTTCAACAGAGGCGGAAAGAGTACTGACATCTTGTACTCCAGTAAAAGTAACACTATTTTATTTAAAATTTACTCAGAGTAAAAATTACTTTAAACCTTTACAAATTAAAGTGCTGACAAAATAAAATATGTAAAAAGATAATGAATCAGTCAAAATGGGTCAAAGGTCACAGATGCTTCAACTTTCTCACTCACACACTCAGGGACCTTAATTAATGCCAATTTACCTGTCACCGTTCACCTGTTCCCATCATTCATTCACCTGTCATCATTCATTCACCTGTCCTCATTGTTCACATCATTCATTCACCTGTCCTCATCATTCATTCACCTGTCCTCATTGTTCACCTGTTCACTTCGCTCACCTGTTCACATCATTCACCTGTCCTCATCATTCACCTGTCCTCATCATTCATTCACCGGTCCTTTTAGTAACAGATGTAATTTAAAACATAGAAGTACAGTACTTCCAAAACTACATA
Organism: Solea solea; assembly: GCF_958295425.1. Taxonomy (NCBI): domain Eukaryota; kingdom Metazoa; phylum Chordata; class Actinopteri; order Pleuronectiformes; family Soleidae; genus Solea; species Solea solea. The sequence continues at coordinate 6,087,901 of NC_081152.1, forward strand.
CTTAAAAGTAAAATTAAAAATTTAAAAAACTGACTAACAAAAACGTACGTTTTTTTTTTACAGTGACGCGAGTAAATGTAATTCATTACTTTCCCCCAATTTCAACAAATCAACTGCATGGCAGCACTGGGGTTAGCATCACCAAGGCCAAAAAGGTACATTGTCATGGTGCCATGACACAATTTATACTAGTTTCATGGTTAAACATCAAATAGTTACTCATATAAGGTTGCTTTAAACTACTAAAGCAAGTTCAGTTGCCATTATTCAAGTCTGTAGGACACAATGACCTGGGTGACAGAAAGCGTCAGAGGCAGAAAATGCTATGATAAAGGAACAGGGAAGCAAAAGTCTTCAGGCAGGATTGGTTTGGACATTTCAAGCTTGTATGTGTCTGGTTCTTTAAATCTGCTCGGCCAGTGCTGTGGGTCTTTAATACCCAGACCCAGAACTGGGTGAATTCAATGTACAGGTGAAAATGGACAATGTGACCTTACTAAACGGTCTTGTGTACAGAATGAAGAGAAAGGGACCAAGGACTGAGCCCTGGGGAACACCACAGAAGACAGAGGCTGTTTCTCAGTATGCATACTTCTCTGTACTTGCGTACTCATGAAACGTTATCAGCCTCAGTCCAACTACTGTTCTCAAATGGGCGGAGCAAGTGTTCTCGCTCCGCCCATTTTGCATCGGGTGGTGACTTCATCGGGTGCATACTTACATGTATCCCAGAATGCATTTTGCCAGAAATAAATATAACCTTAAAAATAAATCTTTTCAGATTTAAGATCGTTTTAGGTGGTTAGGGTTAATTCAAAAATGTGGTTTGTATATTAAGATATGATGTAATTATAGTTGTCGGAGGTGAACAGCTCCGCCTCTGTGGACGCCCAGTAGTTTATACAGTACATAATACTCTACACTGCTGTAATATATCTATGTTCTATTTCCCACATGGTACTGTTATACATCCTTGCATACTTGGGTATTGAGAAACGACCAGAGACTGAGGCAGAGTTACAAATTTCCAATTATCATTTGGCTGTTTGGTTATAGGAGGACAAACAGTTCAGGGGAAAAGACACAGAAAAGACAAGCTCATTTTTCAATTTTCAAACTTTTCATAAAGCCATTCATTATGGTGCATAAACGCTTTAGAAATGCTGACTTATCAGACAGTGCTTTTAGAGACAGAGCTCTTGTAAGGCAGCACGCTGCCCAGAGTAAGGTGTTGCTAATGATGCTGATTTTGGGTGTGTTTGATACGTGTCACATTACCAGGATGCAGTTGGTAAATGTGAGCTCCATTAGCCCCAGATCACCAGACTTGTTAGCAGCGGCAACGTCCGCAATAATTTACAGCCCTTTCATTTCAACAGAATGTGTTTCTTGTAGACTGTAATGGAAGTAATCCATTCTGCCTGTCAGAGCTGGAAAACACTTTGTTTTCTGTACAAATTGTGTTTTGGGTGGAAGACGCTGGTCAGGCGGGGGCGGTGGGGTTGTTTGGGCGGTGCATGGTGGAGTGGTGGTGATATTTTGCCATTGGTACATCGCAAATATGCAGGGTTTTGTTACCAGGAGTCAAAGAATAAAGGATTATGGATGCAGTAAATCTATTCTATGAACTTAAAGGCTTATGCAGAAACATGGATATTACTGAGAAAAGACAAATCATCCACAGATGTTTGGTTTCAAAAACAGGAGATAATCAAATAATTAAGACTGAGGTAAAACTGTGCTGGATTTTACTGGTCCTTTTTAAAGATATATATCATAACTTGCTTTGATTTAGTAAATTAAAAAACTATGACAATTTGGTAGTGATTATACAGTACAAACACATGCATTTATCATATTATAACATGTTTTCTGTTTCAAGTCACTTTGATAAACCACTTCAGTGAACAAGTAAATATCACTTAAATAAGTAGAAAAAAAACCCAAAAAACATACTGCTTCAGCAAACATGGCGCAAAGTTAGTTTTCATTAGGAATCAGGTATCGAATTTGGTCGTCACCATCTCCTAAGTGAAATATCAGCCTCTTCAGCTGCTAAACACTGCACTATTTCCACCAGACATTTGGTGCCGGGCAGATTTTTAGAGCTTTTTTTTTATTTGTCTATTTATTTATTTTGCTGAAACAACACTGTGAAGAGAGTCGAGAGGCGTGAATCAGAAGCAAAGCTGCAGGAAGGGAAAGAAGTTTCTGTCGAGCGAAGGGGGAAACTTTTAATCAGGTTATAATTCAAACTAATTGTTTCACATTGAATGTGGCCATTTAATCCAGAGGCCCTATGGAATAGTGTGTTTTACAACAAATAAAAATACATGGGTATTGTTTATACAATATCATCACTTTCTGTTTTATATAGTTTTCCTATGTGTGGAAACATAAATGAGCTTTCTTCCCTTCTTTCTGATCATGTCGCTGCTGTACGAGTGCAGACTCGGCTGCCGATGTACTGCAAATGATGTCGGAACGTTAGGCCATTATTCAAGATTACAGATTAAAAATTGTACATGATTTATAGCCTCACAATTAAATATTTGTGTACGTGAAAACAACACAAGATTTGTGGCTAAAGCTTTTTATTTACAGCCTACTTTATTTTTATCCCCACTTTCAAACCAAAGTGCACCCCAAAAACAACAATCCATCTCTCATCCTCGCTCATATATTCCTCCCCCTCCTCCTTTCTCACATCCACCCACTCTCTCCCTCATTCCTCTCCTTCTGTATCTCCCTCAGCCCCCACAGTCCCCTCCATAAATCGTGGGACAGCAGCGCTTTAATGGATAATTAATTGATGCCGCTGCAGCACTGTAATAAGACAATAAATTACGACACAGGCTGGTGTGCTGTGTCAGTGTGTGTTGCTAATGGCCCTTCAGGGCTGGGGCAGGAGGCTAATAAATTAGACAGGTATTAACTGTTGTGTGCTAAGTAGCCCTCCACCACTACGACGAGAGGAAGTGAGGAGGAAGAAAGAAGAGGAAACGAGGTGCAGGAGAGGAGTGAAAATGAGCACTTTGAGTTTACAGTCAGACTGAAAAATGATGTTTATTTTTGCCACAAAGTTAAGTTGAGAATGAATTTTGACTAGACAATCATGAGTCATATCACATCCCATCTCCATTGTTTAAAAAGAACTTCATGCATAGTCATGAAATAAGGACTGACCCCATTCATTTTAATGGGAAATGACAAGGAAATTACTCTTAAATCACAGAAACTGTCTTTCCAACTCTTGATTAGAAGTAGGGTTTTCTTGGATCATTGAAAAACTATTTTCAACGGAAAATACGCATATTCAAGGTCACTTTAATGTTAAATACCTTGTATTTCCTATTCTGTTGGAATTTTACGATACTTTTTTGTGGAAAAACAAGAATCAAAATCTCAGAATCACAAAAGATAAAGTTCATCTGAATGGGAATATGAATGTTTGAGTGAACAGATACTGAGAATCTGAGACCCTATTTTGACTCACTTTGAACAGTATTACAGTATTTAGGGCAGCAACAATCATTCAATTATTACATTAATTGTCACCTATTTTCATAAATGATTAATCGGTTTGAGGTTTGTTTCATTATCAATACTAGTTCTCTGATTTTTCTGCTTCTTAAATGTGAACATTTTCTGGTTTCTTTGCTCCATATAACAAAGAAATCATTAAAACTAAATGATTTTGGTTTGAGACCATCATCATTTCCAGATTTCATCCTATAGCTTTGACTCTAATTAACATTAAATTAATATTTTACAAAGAGACAATGATGTTATGGTGGTGCATATTATACTTTACAGTATGTTCACTACAAACTCCAGATTTAGACTCACAGGTCCCACTCACAAGTGAAAGGGATTGCGTCGCTTTCCAAAGAGGGAAATCACATCTTGGCAAAAACAGACAAAGACAATATCTCTCGCTTGGAAATGTGGAATTTCAGCAGATAGTCTCTAATCCCATTTTAATGGTTGTCTGATTAAGAGGTGAGAAGGATTAGGGCTGTGAGTGTATCCATGTGCATGCACACCACGTATATATATGTGCCTATTAAAAAACTCAAAGACTAAAAAAAAAAAAAAATGTACTAAAAGAGGAAACCAGGAGAAAGTGAAAAATGGCAGAGATTAGAAGTGAGAAGCAGGAGAAGAAAAATGGCTGCTCAGTTACGTCGCTACAATTAAAAAATGCTGCAAATCTCTCATCTGCTAATGTTAGCGCTAACGAGCGGAGCTTAGTGGCAGTTATGTAGATAAAAACTCTTTCTGATTGATTCCAACGGGCCGTTGAAATTTGCCTCACTTCACCTTATTGATCACAGCCAGCTGGTTGAAAACTGCTAATTAATAATGATAATAAAAGTGCCACAGCTCATTAAAATCAACCACATCAGGCTGAACGTGGTGCCGGCCTTCATTTACCTTCTCTCTCGTAAATATCTCAACTGTTCACATCAGATCCAGTCGTGTTTTCAGGCTGAACACGCAGAGTGCTGAATCTGAGATAACGTGTGATGTTGGCAGTGTCCTCCCTCCCCCACACACACACACACACACATACACACTCCTACGTAAACAATAATAATGGGCAGCCCAATAATAATAATAATAATGGCTTCGGAGTTTCGGAGCGATAGCTCAATGGAACTCGTTCCCCCAGATTTTGCAGATAAGGGAGAACATGCAAACTCCATGAGACCCTTGTTCCGACCGGGTCACTAACACAGGTATTCTTGCTGAAACAGTAATAGTGCTAACTACTACACCAACCGTGTGGCCTGTAGTTATTGTAAGAATTTAAATAATTGCAAGTATCTTAAGTTCGTTAGATTATCTCCGAGATATTAAAAACAAGTTCCAGACCCACGGACAGCGACTCCAAGCCCAAGTGTCTACTTCCGGTCCATTGAGCGGTCGCTCCAAAGGGTCGAGAAGCGAAATTCGCGATTATTTCAAACAAAAAGTGTATTTTCAAGCACAATCATTTCGAATGATTCAACCGATATTTTAATTGCAATTTGATTTTGTGGTTGACTTTTGTTTGGCTCAGTTCATAAAGCGTTGCTTGCTTCGTGAAAAACGTTGTTGACACAAATCTAGTTCCACACAAATCCACTGTCCCAATCCACACCAGCGTGTTCATGATTTACATGAGCATTGTCTTAAAGTCTGATGTTGCAGACGTAATAAAAGCCAACTGTAGGTTTTGACAGAACACAAAATCCACCTTGCTACATAACCATTAAATCTTCTATTCAGCAAAAAAGAAAGTTTGCATTAAGTTTAAGGATTCTTGCTGTTTTTCCTGCGGTTACATTGTCCTCAGAATCTGCCAAAGTCTCCCACTGACGTGGAGCGTGGAGGTGTCAGCGTGGAATGAGGTGGTTGCTGCACTTGCGGTGACTGTGGACGACGATGACGATGATGAAGCTATTTGACTGTGTCACAGGCAGTCACGCTACAACCGCACTCTGCAGGGAAGTGAAGCGCTTCATATATTATCAGTGGACACGAGTGACACCGCCAAAGACAGAGTGCCCGGTGCAGAGCTCTCGCAGCCCGAGACCTGGAACATTCCCCCATATTTTTCACCGGCTGTCAGGACGTCTAATAAAGCGGGGCAAAATGGAGGGACGGTGCAGAGCTGAGGGTGGATGAAGTATCTTGCACTGATGTAATATGGATTATAAATCTAATTTAATTACCCAGTGTGGGGACAGGCTGTAGAAGCCATGAGTGGATTTATTGTGTCTTAACTTGGCATCTTAACGACTTTGTGCTTTTAATATCATTACCCTGTAATTTATTCTTTTTCGTGCACTCGCTCACACACACATACACACACACACACACACAGTACATCCACAGTGCAGTCATAATCTTTTTAAGCAGAGAGCTTTACAGATCATCAGACTCCGGAGCAGTGACAGCTATTGATCCATAAACTCCCCCTTTAACTCATCCCGTGCTTCTACTGTATGTCATCGCGGTGAATATCGCTTATGCAGGCTTCATTTACATCTCACAGTAACATTTCATCACTGAAGAGTTCAGCGAGCCCTGCGCGTGTCACCATACGCAGGTTAATATCTGTGATAATCTGACATTAACAATCCAAGAGGTAACTGCCTTCACCAAAGCCTTTGAAAATAAACTGAGTAAAAACAACCCTCTGTCTTAGGTGGATTCATTCTGTATTTACCTACGATGATTTATTCCAATCCAGTTGTTTTAGTGTGTTGTCATACTCACGTTACACCAGTGGTCTCAAACTCACTTTTTGTGGCACCCAATCAACTTCATATGGCCGGTCACTTACTGCTGTATGTTTTTTATGACAATTTCAAAAAGTATTTATGTATTTTAGTGTGAAACCTCAAGTTAAAGTTAAATTTAAGACAATTCCAAGACATATTTATGTATTTTAGTGTTAAATAGAGTTAAATTTAAGAAAATTGCAAATTTATCTGAAATTTCTACTTAAATTTAAATGTACGACAATTCTGCAAAATAAATGTGTTTTTATTGAGAACTATATATCATTCCATATCAAAACAAACCCTTTTATTTTGATACTCAGTGAAATATTATCAAAAATAACACACATTTTTGCACTAAACATGATGATATAGTTTTAAGATCATATCACCAACATGTATGGAAATGCTGCTTTTTCCCTAAAAAGTTTTTTTCTAATTGACCGTCCCCCTCGTGACCAGACTAGACGTCCATTGGCCCCCCAAGTCATTTTGAGTTTGAGACTCCTGTGTTACACCATGAAACATGGTATGATCCTTATCAAAAAACACTATTTCACACCTAAGGATGAGATAACAAGCACTCACAGATTACATCTTCTATCAACAGGAAAATTCCCTTTTTTTTTCCTTGGCTTTTTTCACACTGCACCACTCTTTGTTTGTCCCTCATTCTCCATTATTGTTTCTATCGCTGCAGATCACCCAGCTGCTCGTATTTCTTCTCATTTCATGCGTCTCCTCCTTTCTACTGCCGTTCTCTCGTCCTTGTTCTCTTACCGGCCGTCCCACGCCCTCCAGTTCAGCCTGTCGGCTTCAATATAAAAAGACAAAAGGTGGACAAATAGACAGAAAGAATTAGAAAGAGATAGAAAATGAGGGATGGGACAATGAAGGCAGCTTCACTACTCCTCCGTCTTCTCCTTTGCCTCCCACCTTGTCCCATAAATAGTTTCCAGAGGCCCCTGTTCCACATTAGCTTAGCTTGCTATTCAGTTGAGCTATCGACTTAATGCAATCCCCTAAATGCCTGCTGTATGGCCTCAGTGACAGTGACATATTTGTTTTGCAGTCTTCTGCAATCTGATGTCTGCCACCATACTAAAGGTTTGATTAATGCGGCTGCTTTTGAGTCCTGTAATTGGCCGCGACTGAGCTGCCAAACAATCACAAAGTCGTCGCCGCCTGCTATTGGTTGGCCAAGTGTTGGAAAAACTAATGAAGCAAAAGCTTAATTCAGCCGCACTCACCAGAGGCGACATCTGACAAGAAACAACCAATCACTCAAAGACCATTTGTTGCACATGGAGTGTCCAGATGAAGTGTTGTGTGTATGTGGCTGTGGTGAGGGCAAGGGTGCCATCATTTACTATTTTATTCGTTTGTTTATCTGCTGACAGTAGAGCTGCGATCATTAGCACGAGAGTTGTCAGTGGTTAATTGATCATCAGTTAGTCGCAGTTTGTAATTTAATCAATTATAAAGACATTCACTGATAATCGGAGACAACGGGGACGAGCTGTGCGACTGCGGTCGTTGCTAAGTAACATGTACAGTTGCACAAAAAAAAGCGAGGCGAAATTAAAAGTGAAACACCAAAGATATGTGGGTACATTTGATAAAACTGTTGGATGACTGGATGAGGAAAATGAGGAAAATGTGCTTGGGATTGTCAACATTGACTTATCCAGGGACAAGGAAGATTTGTAAGTGTGTTTACATAGAATTTTATATAAATAGTTTTTTTTGAATGACTGTAATGACACAAGCACACACCTGTGCACAATGTGCATTGTGTAATGAGCTGTACTGTACTGTAATGAAGTACAAATACTTTGTTACTGTAATTATATTTTACAGAATTCTATAAATCTGTACTTTACTTTTACTTTTTATTTGTCAACTTTTACTTTTACTCCACTACATTTCACCTCACTATCTTCATTACTTGGTTAAGCGGAGCCGGGAATCGAACCCACAACACTCCATTCGAAAGTCGACCACTGAGCTACCCTAGCTCAATTCCAGCTCCTCACTTTTTTAATATTTTTACTTCAAAAACCTAAGTACATTTATAATATCAGAGAATTACTTTTGATACTTAAGTACAGTAAATGTCATATACTATACATAGACTTTTACTCAAGTAATACTGTAAAGTGTACACTGTATAAACAAAAAAACCTTATATAACCTTATATTCTCTGCTATAAAGGGAATTACAAGTGGTACAAACCATCAACTATTAGTGACCACAGTATGCTCTTCTTTTCCATTAAGTGGTTACATTTGCATTGAAGCAGAAACTGACAATTATTTTTACTTGTCAGACAATTAATTAGTCCACTTTTTAAAAAATATTCAGTTTAATATCTTGAGTGACAGAAATTAAACAGCATTAAACCATTGTTGTGAATGATCAAAATAGTTGTTTCATGTATATGATTTTAATTTACTGATCAGTCAGCGCTAATGTTCCTGTTAGTCGTTTAAAATGTCACTTTTAAGGCAGTGGAAGGTGCTGTTGGGAAAACTTGAAGCTCATGAGATTTAACCTCGTGTTCAGGACGCGACCTTATCGGGTCACACAGGCCATTAAAGAGAGGTCAAGAAGGGAATTATTGACCCATTTTAAAGTCAAACAAAGAAGAAAAAAGAAAAAATACTGAGAGAAATTATTTAATTTGTCCTCATTTAAAAACTTTTTCATGCACCGAATACAAAATGGTGCATGTAAAAATACTTTCCTTGTGCTCATATGTGGTTGAAAAGTGAAGATAAATCACATCAGACTCGATTTATGAGCTTCTATCTTAAGATCCCAGGGTTCTAATGGGATTTATATGTTTTCTACAATTATGTTGTTTGTTCTTTGGTCTCTTGGGGTGCTGTTTTTTTTTTTGGTTTTTAATCACACACAAATAAATCTTAGTTTTATGGCTTTTCAAACTTCTCCCAGCTCTCAGTATTTTGCGGTTATTGCCTTCACGCATCCATGTGACCCAAACACTTTAAGAAAAGCGTACGCCACAATGTCCTCTATTGTTTGCAGCGTCGCTAATGCAAGTCACATTCGGGCGCTCTCGCTGTTGTCTGTGGAGATCTCATGGTTGCATACAGTATGACTTGCATCACAGTGATGATTTATACCCCGATTTTTCGCTGTAAACACAATGAGCGCGAGCCACCATACTGCGCGCACGCATGCAGCCGCCGTCGTATTTTACATCATTAAAACACCAGCTGTTGCAGCGCCGTCTGCATTTATTACACACAATAGGACTATTCACACAAGCTTGTCAGTGTGCATACAGTAATACACACTCACTGGCAAAACACACGTGTAAGCGATTAAAAGTCAAGAAGCGAATGAGTGGACGAACACGCCGTGTCTGCATTTCCGTAGATTTGCAGCAAATAAAACTGCAACTTAAAGTAATTTATGTTGTTTTGCAATTTGGTTGAATTTGTCTCACAGGATTCAAGACGTTTGCAATAATTTAAAAGTAAAAGTGAAAAACTCCAATAACCCTTAGAACATAGAGCATTTCGGCTGCTTTTTTTCATTACTATGTCAAAAAGTACAGAGGCTATAAGAATGTGCAACATAAGTGAGTGTCTTTTATCCTTTTTTTTCCAGAACAACCTAGGTGATCTGATGGAAAAAAAATTCTATATAAACACTGGAATTAGATTTGCGTCAATATTTTCAAACAACACTTTTTAAGAAGCTAATAAAATAATGTATAAAAGAACAAGTGTCCTTTTCAAACAATAAAATACAATATTTTTGAATGATTAAATCGATATTTTATTTGCTTCTTAAAGTGTTGTTAGCTTCTTAAAAAGTGTCGTTAGCTTCTTAGCGCGTTGTTAGCTTCTTAAAAAGTGTTGTTCGCTTTTTTAAGTGTTGTTAGGTTCTTAAAAAGTATTGTTAGCTTCTTAAAAAGTGTTGTTTTAACGTGTGGTTAGCTTCTTAAAAAGTGTTGTTAGCTTTTTTAAGTGTTGTTAGCTTCTTAAAAAGTATTGTTAGCTTCATGAAAAGTGTTGTTAGCTTCTTAAAGTGTTGTTTGCTTCATGAAGTGTTTGCCTTTAAAAAAAGTCTTGTTTGAAAAGCAAAAAGTACTCAAAATGTTTAAAATCTGACTTAATTTGGAAAATCGTTCACTTGACTTGTTTTTATGAACAAAAAGAAAAGAAAAAATTGGTCTATTTTGTGACTTCTGCACAATTCTGCATTACTGCGACTTTATATCATTACTAAGAGTGCAATATAAAATTAATGATAACTTTGACTCAACAACGAAAGCGAAGACAAATGCATTTTTTAAAGTCTGAATATGTGACCTATAAACTCACCCCCCCAGGATGTCCATATAAGGAGTTGTGTATTATTCCCACGGCAATTTACCATGGATGCACCTGCGGCACAGGTCTGTGCTGTGTGAGCACTAAGGGTTAAAGAGACAACTTTTGTGTCCCTAGCGGTTCCTGTTTGGACGCAATAACGCAGCACGAACAAGAAGCTGGTAAAAAAAACTGTACTTTTCATTGGAGGTAGTGTTGTGTATAACACGTGTCATAATATCCAGCATGCACTGTCTGAAAAACATGAACCTGATGAACACTTTGTTTTGTCCTTATTGTTTTGGATAGAGAGTGATCCAGTTTCGCTTCGGCTGTAAATCAGCTTGACATTTGTTGGCAAAAAACCTGTCATGATGGCCAAGAGAGTGCTTAGAGGAAGCTACAGGGGACCAATATAAATGTGAATTATGTCATTTTTTCCCTATCGTGAAAAACGTTTTAACAACAAGCTATTTCAGCTTTAACTTCCATGATACTGAAATAGCTAAAGGCAGATTAAAAGCTCTTAAAGGTGGGATGGAGCGGGTTCCTTTTGCCCCCAGAAGAAACAGTTGAGTGCATTCTCTCCCCATTTAATTAATAGTTTCAGAACGGTACCTACCTTGATAATCACTGAAATAACAATGTGAAAGAACACCAGTAAAAACATGAGGGCAGCCACTCCCCCACTCCCCCACTCCCCTCCCCGACCTGCCCGGCAGCCATGGTCAGCGTGCGGTGCTCTGTCAAAACACGTCAGCGCAGAGGTCAGGGCTAGGCGAAGAGGAACTGGCACTCCTCACCCGCTCTGGGCAGGGGAGGAAAGTGGGAGGTTTGTGACTGACAGAACCCACAGAGAGACAGTCGATCAGTCACAGAACGGCCGGCCTTGGCCACAGAGGAACAGACGGAAAGAGCAACCCGGCCGCTCTGCCGCCAGCTAAGTATTACTGGACTATGAGTGGAAAATCCAAAAAGGTTACAGGAATATTTGCTTCTTTTTTTCCCCCCTTCATCTCACACTAGTCCTAGACGAGACTAGGCCTTGGCATGAGAAATACAGAATGGAGTTAGAAGTAATAAGATCCTTCTCTTAAAGAGGAAATAATTGAATTCAAGCCAAATTACTGACACAGCAGTAGGGAAATATACATAAAGTGGCATAAAGGAAAGCATATTAAATAAAGGATTAACACATGGGAACCTAAACTAACCTGCCTATTTCTACCAGACACTGTAATAGCACTTTTCCATTATGCAGTTATAGTACAGTATCTCTCCACCGCTCTACTCTCTACTCTCTCTTCCAGTGATAACACTCTCTGACCAATCGGTGGCCAGCGGTCTGTTGATGTTTAAGCAGGTACTATCACTGATGGAAAAGCCAAAAAAAAGGCTCAGATTAGCATGTTACATCATGTTTGGTTAATCCAGTCATTCCAATTCATTCTTATATTCTTATAATTTGTTTCATAATAACCCAAAAAAATTGTCTCTTCACTCTTGATCAGTAAAACGTTTTCCACACTAAAATTAGCATGTGTACCGAAGATTTTTTAAACCCGAGTGATGAACTAATTTTCTGCCTTCACCCATGCGTGAATCGCAGCTTCACGGCCGCGCCCGAAACAAAACAAGCTGGAAGAACAATTGCATGGTTCTTAATGATAATGTTACCATAACTACTTTGCATCTTATCTAAATATAAACTACTGAGCACTGTCCCATGTTTTAGAAAAGTAAAGATTGCTACACAACATTAACACAAACGGCTATGCAGAAAGCCAAAATATGAATGCACGTTACAGAACAGAAATGGAAGAACAAATGATAGCATTCACCCAGATCCGACGTTGCTAATGATGCTGATCGGAGAACAAAGCTGATAAAAATCTGCTTTGTGACATGGGAGTGAATGCCAACGAACACATTCCTACAGGTGAAGAAATGTTTCCTTATCTAAATGTTGGCGAAACAAGTTCCTCCAAAGACACAGATTTTTCATTTGTTTAGCAGCCACAAGCCAAACATTAAGCCAACTACAAATTAATCTTTACAGTAGGGCTGCGCGATATGGCAAAAAAAAGATATCACGATAAAAACAGTCAATCAGTCAATATCATCATGTTATATGACATACAGTATATGTTATAAAAACAATTGCCAGCGTCCAGCCCCTACAGTGATATATTACATTTGATCCCCGTTTAATTTTTAATGTAAAATCTTAATTTGCAATCTCACTGTAGCTCCAAAATACATGAAATTTCAACGGTAAATTGGTTCCCAGTCAAACGTTAAGTAAAAATACCTCTGAACTGTTATTGAGAATAGTAGTGAAGTAAATGAACACGGTTACTTTCCACCACAGAAAGAAAGAAAGAAAAAAAAAAAACACCTCCAAGTGACCAGCGTGAAACAAAAGACAGACCTTGTGGAAATAAGCTGTAGGAGATGTGTTTTTTGTCCACATATAGGTTTCTAAACATGTGTGTGGCCACATGTTTGTGTGCGTGTGTGCGTGAGTGAGTGTGTGAGAGTGAGAGAGAGTGAGTGTGTGTGTGTGTGTGTGTGTGTGTCTATGCTGCCAAGTGATTTATGGGCCCTGTCTTCCTCTGCCAGCAGTCTGTCTCCTCTAGCATGGAGGATGAATGGCCCACTGTCAGCCCTGCCTCAACCTCTCCTACTGGCTCTCTCTCTCAAATTACCTTTCTTCTTCTCTGTCCCCCACTTCTCTTTATCTTATCTCCCCACATGCTCTTCCTCTCCATGCACCTTGTCATCCTCACTTCCTTTTACTCTGGCCTATTCTCTCCTCTGCTCACTTAGCTGATTTGATCCTTATTTCCCCTGTTTCGTGACCCCACCCCTCCGCTGCCCCAGCGATCTCCTCGTCTCCTCTGTGGCTCTGGGATGTGTTTTGACCAGATCACGACCTCTAATCTGATTTCAGGGACACTTCATTTGAACTGGACGTCGAACATTTTGGCAAGTCGGTGTCGTCGCTGTATCTCCTTTTTCCTGCACTCGTGATGTTGACTTTGTTTTTTACGCTTTTACAGAGCCATGAGCAAACTGGAGGAGGATTTGTTCTTCTGTGCCATGATGGACTGCAAAAATGTTCACCAGCTAAAACTATACTCTATTAAATGTACATCCCCACCAATCAATTGCATTTCGAAAAAAGAAAGAAAGTTGCGACTACATCAATATGCAGAGTCCCGGATCGATCCACCAATTAATGGCCCACTTTTACAGAACTTCGATTGATTAAAGACCACACTATAGCCAAAGTGGCATAAAAGGTCAAACTTCTGCACAAGCATCAGTCACAATCAAACAGTTTCATTCAGGGCTGTCAAAGCTAACGCGTTAATCGTTGCGATTAATGCGGCCGAGATTAACGCGATGAAATAATTAAACGTAGTTAACGCAAGTTTGTTTGTTTGGCGAGTGTCGACCTCTGACATGAGAGCCGGGAATTATCTGCACGAAACAGTCACTTGGCCTGCAGTCAGTCAGAGAGGAGAGACAGAGAGATGGTAGCTGAAGATGGAGAGAGGTGAGGGATTGCCGGGCGGTTTAAGGTTTCATTTTAAGAAACGGGTGTCACGGTAGAATTTATTGACAATGACTGGAAGTCACGATACTTTGCCTTGACTGTCAAAAAAAACAGATTAACTACTGCAACTAATTGCTGAGACCTGCGCAGAGGAATTCCTCGACATCATCAACGTGTGGAAAGTGAGTGGCAAACTAACCACTCCAGGCATCGATAGTGCCCGGAGACTTCCATTAGGACACCTACCCTGCGTGGCTGGCTGTTCTCTCGCTCTATCACGTAGTTCTGTGTTTAAAAATAAAGATGCAATTAAACAATGGTGTCTGAAATGCTCATTCATTTAGTCATTAGAAGAAAAGAAAACTTAATTCTCATTTGAAAATGTGAGATGAATTAGTTATTATATCTATTGACAGCTCTAGATTAATTACATACTGTTGAATTCATGTCAAACAATACTGACACAGCAAAGAACTTACAGTCCACCATCAAATGTAAAGTACAATAATAGCATGGCAGAGTTAATAAGAGGTCTCATGAAGTGACAGAAGATACGTGGATTCCCTGGTGTTTTTGAAATGTTTTTTATAGAATTGGCTTATTCTAATTCATATAGGCAAACGTATCCTCCCAGAAAAGGAAAACATCATGACTTGTGTATCTAAATATGTGGTGGAGTTGCACACACACACACACACAATAAAAGGCCACTGCCACTTTCAAAGTGGCCACTAAATCCTACACAGAACTAAATACAGCCATACGTGTCCCCAAGCAACAGGGCGTCAACAAAGATTCTGACGTAAAATCAATGACAGACTCCGCAGCAGTGAAGGTCACGAGACACTTCATAAGTCACCAGCCACCATAAAACAAACAAACAAACAAACGAAAAGGAAGGAAGGTGACCTCTAACAAACCAACCAAGAACCAGAGCACTGAGTGTTACAAGACAGAAGAACAGAGCGCCACGGGGCAGTGAGTCAATGAGCCAATAAATAAACATCTGATCATCTTCACGGCTCTCACTCATGTCTTCCTCACTTACCTTCCTTACTCAGATTAGCCTGATCACAGGCCAGGTAAAGGCAGTGTCTTAGGGTGCATTTACACCACCCTTTCTTAATCCAACCCTAGTTTGTTTTCATGGAACGTCCAGTTCATTTGTGGAGGTGTGAATGTGTAATCGAACCCTCTGGTCCGCCTAAAAACATAGGTCTCGGTTCGCTTCAAGGGAGTCAAATGCAGAAAGCGGACTACAACGCAGGGCATTGTGGGTAAACACAACCAAAACATACGATAGCCAGGAGAAATGGCTGAGCCCATTGTCGTAAGTTCACATAAAACAAAATAAAAAACCGAAGAGCGATAGGATTTGATGCAGCTCCATGTTTTGCTCCAATGCGGCACAAACAGAAGTTGTCCTGCATTAACCAATAAATGAGCGAGTTTTCTTGTTCATCGTTTGTCTTGTCTTGTCCTTCAGTAACCTTTGATGCAGCTCCGCCTCAGACGAGGAGGGGAACACGTTATTCGAAAGGTTCGGTTCGTTTCTCTTAAGTGCAGTGGCTGAATGTGGCAACCCCCAATTGAAAACGACCTTACATTTGACCATTTGAGTAGGGATTGCCTCCATGAATTGGTCCCCACTCAGGAGATTTAGAAGATTAACTGTAACTACTGTATGATTTACAGTAATCTAACCATAACATACTAATCCACATATTTCTGATGAGACATTTATATGTATTTTCTGAGGACGGTGGAAGTCCAACTTTACTTCAATCGCTTTAATACACTTGAGATTCTGGAGAACATTTACAGCAAAATCACTGAACTAACTGCTGGTAAATTACATTTGGATTTACTGGGGAAAGTTTTCTTTATGCTTCAAGATGCTGTTGGATGGAGGTTTGGATTTTACAGCAGGTTCATTAAATCAGCGGAGAAGATTAGGTTCCAATGTAAATGTGAAATGTTTAGGTTTTATTATGATATAGTTGAGGCTATGAACATGGTATCAGTCTGAGTGCATGAAATAATACAGATTGACACAGTGATGATGTTCCAGTTCAAAAAAAAACAAATACTGCAGATCGAGTTACAGCCAATTCAGCCGGGAGTGCAATTTTGTCGATTACTTACTTATTTGTCCAGGAGCTGGTTTTGATTACTCCTGGTTTTTCTTGGGTTTGTATTCTAAAATACAGAGACTGCCCAGGGAGAAAAGTTTGGGCTCATGTGTAATCAGCATAATCACATTTTAGGGAAAAAGACGGATAAACTAACAATGCAATGATTAAGGTCAATCAAGTAGAACCTTGGAAATGGCAAGGATGAAGAATAGCAGCTACAATAGAACGATATGATTAAAAAAGGAAGAAAATGGATGGGACAAAACAAAAGATGGGGAAAATGAGCAAAAAGGCCAACAAGTGTACTAATGTACGTACTAATGTTAGTACATAACATTAGAGCGATTGCTCTAAGACAGCAGGGGAAGCTCAGCTTCTTCTAAAATGTCGTCAAATATGCACTCTGCTGTATTTATGCGGCATAAACATCACTTCCACAGAAGCTCAGCTTCTCTCTGTGTCAATGGAGCAGTGGGCCCTGCCCTGGCACATTAGATGCGCCCAGACCTTTGAGCAAAAACAATGGGAGTCCAACTCAACCTGTGTTAGTTTGTTTTGCTTCGAACTTGCAGGTGGGGGTTGGAAGTTCAAATTTGAACCTTAAAATCGGCTTAAAGTTCAACAAATACAGATGCACATCAGACCTTTTGAAGAATTTCATGTGTGCAGAGGGTGCTGTGAGTGCAGTTTAATTTTAAATCCAAAATTAAACAACCAGAAAAATATTAAAGTGATATAAAATAGTTTGCTGTGAAAATGGAGGTGAGCAGAGAAGGAAGTGTTTAACCTCACATGACTTGAGTGATGAGTGTTTGTGGTAAGGCAAGAGAAGACCTGAAGAAATAGTGTGTCATGTACTATTCATTTAAACTTGATTTTTGGTAAAAGTGACAGCCCGATACATGCATACATCTGCTGATGTACTATGTTCATGATGACTGATGTACTATCTCCTGTGTGTATTCCTTGCAACACATATTCTCAAAGGCAATATCAGTACAGCAATAGGTAAATGAGACATTTTTATGTCTGCTTGGAAATGTCCCAGATACTATTAAATAATGAAGTTGTTCAGTCACTTTAACGTTGGACTAGAAAAGCCATTAGATCAGGTGATGACCTTCCTTCTATTTCCATGTGGAAATCTGTGAAGGTTGACGATCTATGCCAGACTTTGATTAAATGACAGTTAAAGGGACTGTGAGAGCATTATAAAACAACAATTCTCCAGCCGGAGTTACAAAAAGCACAGCTCAACACCTGACTAATACCATCACTACGATGAATGAAGGGGGTGGCCGTACTGTGCTATAGGCTGCTTCTCAACAGCAAGGTGATCATTGTTTAAACGGATAAATACCATCAAATACAAAGAGCTTCTCCAAAATCCAAAGTGCATGCAACCTGATACGAGTCAATAAATTATCTTTCATTCTGACAACGATCCAGTGCATGTACTGTACAGCCAAGACAATGCTACAGTCAAAACATGGACAAGGTAGAGGAAGAGCCTTGAAGCCTCACAGACACAATCCAAGAGAAATCAAGGCTGTAATTCCTGCCCAAGGTAGTTTTACTAAATGCTAAACCCAGGGTCTGAATACTTTTGTAAATTACATATTTTTCCAGTACGGAAATTGCATTGAATCATTTGTGAAGCCACTGTAATTTCAAAAGGCTACTTGAGTTCTTTTCACTTCAAGGTAAACAGATGGCAGTTTCAGCATGAAACATCTGATGCTGTCACTTTACTCGTGGGAGGACAGTTTTGACATGACTGCAGGCATTCTCTCCAGAGCATTTCCTCTAAATACAGAAGATCCACATCTCTGTTCAAAGTTCCATGCAGAATATCCTCGATAGGTCGCTCCAGTATCCATAAGTGTCACCTTAAAGAGCATTAGCACACTGTACATGGCGAGTACCACGAGCAGCTGGGAAACGCCAAAAGGCTGAAGAATAATGTCTCGCAGTGTCATTAATTGTGCTGTCATTACCATAATTTAACATCCTGCTCACCCCTCTCCATCTTTATCAGTGCCGTTGCTGTTCGGTCATTAATCAGACTGCAAGAAGAGGGAGGGAGGAAGGCGGGCAGGCAGACAAATGAAATTAAAAAATGACCTCTCTATCAATCCTATCTCCGACACATTAGAAAGGAAACACTTTCTCTTCTCTCCCTCCCTTTAGCGCTCTGCCATTCAGTGCTAATGGTAGATATACAGTGACATGGTAATGATCTGGCCACGGCTGCAGAGCACAGCCTGTATTGATCACGGGCTGATTTATTGCAGGTTACGGCTGATTATTGGGCCATTAATCAGTCTAGGATTACCCTATCAATAAAACTGCTTACGTTTGTTTGTAAAGTGCTTGCCGGGGCGCAGCGAGGGGCGATGTATGTCCAGGGCTCCAGTGACACACAGCTACTATTTCGACTCAAGGATTAGCTATTTAAAGAGGGAAATTCTTTACCGTGTTCTCTGAATGTTGATACTGGCAACGGAGAAGCACTGCTGTAAAAATAAAGAGGTGGGTAAGTCAAACAGTTAATCTCTCCGACATGTAATGTAAGAGCGGTAAACAAAACAAAAGTCAGGAACACAGAGAACATGAGTTTTTTCAACATTTTATAGACGGATAGAGAAATGAATCAATTGCTCTGAAAATGATAAGCATATTATTCATACTAGTTTCATATCAAACGCTTTTTTGTCTCACTTTCTGTCTTTATCTTGTGAAACAATGAACTGAAAGTCACTACAAAGCTCTCAATAAAGATATGAATCTTGTTTTTGTTGTGTTGGATGAAGGTGTCGCATCCCGTGAAATAATAATAACATAACATCATCTTTCCAAGCTAAGCATACACTGTAAATACCTGTATTTGAAAAAGAAATTATAAAATATAGCCTCGGGCCTTGAGTCAGTTTCAGGGCTTGAATTCAGCAGCAAAAACTCTTTATCGTCTTAAATGAAAACAGAATGGGTTGTTTACTCTTCCTTTCGTGTTCCATATCCTGTCACATAGAACAGAAATGGAACAAAAACAGTCATTACCTTATGAAAGGGGTTTTAAGGTCACATTCACTTCTTGTTAAGCTCATTAATAGATCTGTTCAAGGATTTAATAAGGACACATTTTCTTGCACTTTTTATGTAATTTACAGTCAAAATCATTTTTCACCAACTGATAACGACGCATAAACGACTTGAAGCCTTGGGAAATGACTTATTAGCTATTCGTTGCAAGAATTACGTGCAGCTATTTAACCTCAGATAAAGTGTTATTAGACAGAAATGGCAAGCGTGAAACTAAAAACACTGACAACACATGAGGAAAGAGCGGCGCATCAGGCAAATTCAAGAAAAAAAAAAAAGCCCAGTGCCATAAATGTAATTCACAACCTTAATCTCCTTCCTTAAATTAGCAGCCAGATAAAAAGATACTGCAGCTGTCAGCCTGCCAACAGCTTTACAGCGGGTCATAAAGCATGAGGGTGGGGGATTTTGTGGCGTTGCTTAACCCCCCAACTCACAACCACTACCTGCAACACAACTTTTATAACAACGAGCAAATTGAGAATAGTGATTTTCCAATAAAAGACCTCAAGAACAGGGGAGGCTGGATCCGCCTAGTTTAATGAGAAGGTTTGATGGCTATTCTTGTCACACAGACGGACTTTCCTGCCAAACAGCCGTCTCTCTTTTTATTTGTGAATGTGTTCAAGTAACTGATTAAACATCCCAGAACCTCTTGGGCGCGCCGCCAGCAGTCCCCTCGCTGCCTCCGAGTGCCACGGTCATAAAACCTGACTTGACAGTGGTCTCGTAAAGCAGACATAATGCTGTCATAAACATGTCACGACACCTGTCATAAACATTAATGACTGTTTATGAATGAGGATGATGAATTGGAGCGCTCCGGCGGCTTTCTGGAAGCGGCTGGAGGAACACAAAGCTGTGTTATGGTCCCAACGTTTGGCAGGAAGCTCTAAACAAGTCGGTGCTTCAGCTGCAGGATACAGCCCCGGCGAAAAAAAGTCAAAGCAAAGTCATCGAGTCCAGAGCTGGGCCGCTGTTTCCAGTCTGTGGTTAGCAACGCTAATAACGCTCAACTTCGCTGGATGTTAAAAAAAAACCTGAATGAACACGCCAGCCACTTCATCATCGCCGCTAGGTCAAACAACTTTGCATAACAAAGTGGCAGACAGCATGTGTGCAGCTGATGGAAGCATGTAACTGCACAATCACAGGCTCGGCGCCCAGCATGCCACTGAGGAACAGATAGCTCTAATCCCACTTTCCCACCAGGCGGTCCAGCATGCCTTTCTGCGGTACTTAGAGATAAACATCGGCGTGCACTCGGCATGACCCGGCACACACCTGCTGAGACAGGCTCCATCGTAACACATGCATGCAGGTGCAAAGACGGCAAAGGCTGCTTTATGTGCTTTGTCAGAGTATGAATTACGGTACGTGGCGTGACAGTTTGCATTTAAGTGATGTCAGCAGATCCAATAAGGCTATGTGGAACAGATGTATGTGAGCTTTATATACTTTGTGTGCTTGTGCTGTCATACGTCCCTGAGGGGACAGTCCAAGACAAATGTGTTGGTAATTTACAAGTGTGCTTAAATACCCATTATTCTTTCTGCGGTGAGCTCTCTCAGGATCTGCTGTGCTCATTTATCATCAGCTACACAGAGGCAGACACACACCAATGCGGGGAGAAAAATGAGGAGCGGTGCCAGAGTTGTCGCTGTTTGAATTGCGTCAGCGCGGAGGCTTTAAAGGATCATTTCAACTTGTTATGACGTTCGTCCCATTCTGTGAGCGGGGTGATGATAACATTGTACTCACCAAAGAGAGATCAGGAAACGCCGCGACTCTGCCACAGCTTGACGGTCGCCTGGAAAAAAAACAAGGAGGAAAACAATTGTATTGTTGACATGCAACTGGCTGATTGGATAATTGCATGAATAAGCCGCTGCACAGGTGTTTCTAATAAACTCCTCAGTGAGAGAATTAAGCTTAATCAGTCTGCTGTGCACTTGTTAGGCTCTGATTGGACAATCACTGTCCTGGGAAGAAGTTAAACAAACAATTAATGGAGTTACGTGAAACTGGTAGAGACGGAATATAAAATAAATATGCAGATTTGTATTTATTTTGAGCGTACGATCACCTGAATGTATGAATTGTTGTTTTCATTACCACAGAATGAGGAGCAGGTCTTGTTTAGAGAAGCCGCCATGTTGGACCAGCATGTTTTTAATGGACAAACTAAACAAGGGGTGTCAAACATGAGCCCCCCAAAAACATTACATGCAGTCCACCTCTTAATATCATTATATTATAATGAAAACATGGCCCACAACCCCCTCTTCCTAGAATATAGACAGAATATAATACTAAATATGCTTGTTAGCAATATTCTTTCTTTTAATCACAGTTGACCACATTATTATTTATTAAGTTTTCAGATTTAATTCTCTGTTTTTAGTCATTCTGCATCAGTTTTTATTGTGTATGCATCGTTCCATATCACAACAAGAACTTTTACTTTGAAATTCTGTATAATGGCATCCTGAATATCTTTATTCCAATATCGGAATATGGAATATTGTGTTATAGTTTTAAGCTCATATTGCTCACACACTTTGTTTCTCTAAACCAGTCCTCTCTTGACCAGACCAGACGCTCATTGGCCCCCAGGTCATTTGAGTTTCACACCTATGTGCTAATCATTTAAAGCTAACTAAAGGCTACCATAGGTTCTCTTGCATGCTTAGAAGGGAAGGTAATGTTCTTTTTCACCAATAGATGTTGTTAAATCCTACAAACTTCCCTTTTAAATGCTCTAAACAAATAATTCCCATCCATCCATCCATCTTCTACCACTTTATCCTCCACATGAGGGTCGTGGAGGGAGCTGTGCCAAATTAATTCTATCTAATAAATTATTTTTTTGATTGTGGTCGACACAATTTGAATGAACACGGGACTCTAATGCACAACTCAGACAATAAAAGTTCCGCACGTAAGGTTGATCCGCAAAAGGTCATTCAACACGGCAGAGGCATAAAACTGCCGCAGGCTCGAGTCAAAAAAAGACAAGACACTATAGGTACAAGAAGAAGAACTTGCGAGAAATACTGGGAGCAGGAAAACAAATCTGAATTGCTATTACTCCGATGGCAGGTCGCAGTGACTCACTGCCTGCGGCTGCCTGCTGACAGTGACAGCAGCACGGAGATTGGAATTCGTCGGCGGGCCCCTCATTACTGATAGGGATACATTATGAATGGAGATCATTACAATATTCAAATGAGACAACTGTTGTGAGGATAGCCAGAAAATACAGCGGCAAAATAAGTTTAACACGGGTACTTTTACTCATTTTATTTAAGCACAGTGTATTATGACTGGAACTTACTAACATAAAGTGTGATATTACGGGGTATCTTATCTTATCTTAAATGACAGGGTGAACAACAGGGAAGCACTCGTTCAGAGACGCACTACATTTCCCTGTCAGTTCTTTTTATTTATGGACCGGCGATCTGTGGGTGTACACCGTCTTTTGCCCCATGTCAGCTGAGATTGGCACAGTGACCCCCACCCCCCCGCACGACCCTCATGTGGATTGGTAGAAGATGGATGGATGGATGGATGGATGGATTACTGTTGGAGCAGGAGAACAGGTTCTTCACAATTTCTCAGACAGATTATCGTCAATCTTAGATTGGGGGGGGAACTAGTGAGGATGAGACCGGTTATCTGATTAGTATGAAACACAGAGGGGCAGGAAGTGAAGAAAAGCAGATTGAGAAGGGAGAAACACCCAAAATACGAGGTGTTTGGTACAATATTTTCACACTTTATTATGGTGCTGGAAAAGAAAAAAGAGTGTTGCTAGTTTAGAGGAATGTGAAGTTTTAAGGCTAAATTCTGAGAACAGCACAGCAGTTATTCATCTATTCAACAACTGGGCCTGAATCCTGACTAAGTGAATCTTCACTGCGTTGGATCAGGAGAACACTGAACTCACCCGCGTCTTAAGGACTTAAATGTGACTCTCGGCTCCGAAGCCAAGCGAAAAAACCGCCATTGTATTCAGTGCCGTTTCCATTGTGGCGAAAGCAAAAATGAAATGTAATGTGTGATAGCGTGACGAGGTTGCAACACAAAACAGTCGCTGGCGCATCAATCAGCGCTCCACGGAGGGATGCTGCTGTTTATAGCAAGGTTACAGTAAATCACACGGTGACGGTTTAATCCCGAGGAGAGTTTTACAGGAAGAGAGGGAATTCAATTTCCCAGCAAAGCTTGAGCAAAGGTATGCTAATACAACACAGGCAGGGATACATGGAGGTGGGGGGTGGAGGGGGGTGGTGGCAGGGACGAGGGCGGGGGTTGTTTTCTCTGGGGTCTCACACCTCTCATGCTGTTCGGAGAGATTACATTTCAAAAATGCCACAGACACGGGATAATCAATCACGTGAGCAGCTAACACACACTGCACTGGCTGTGTCTGTCGGCAGGAGTCATAAATCAATGCTCGCGTTGTCAGAGGGTCCGACGTCAGCGGCGGAGAGAAATAAAGCAGTGGTACGGTCCAGCTCCACTCTCTCTCTCTGTCTGTGGCTGTGTATGTTCGCCAGGCCAAGTGACAGAGGACAGATAATGCTGCGTGATCTACCGCGTGTGTGTCCTTGTAGCTGGCCACAGTGGCAGACAGCAACCTCATTAATGTAACACAGTGGAGTTGGCTCATGGGTGACCTCATTATTCTCTTCCCCAATCTCACAGATAACAAAGTGTTGCCAGCATTTGCCCTCTATAACTGTGAGTGTGTGAGTGTGTGTCCCGTTTCACAGCCATGAATCAGATCCACCCAACCAACGTCACACTGTTTTTTAATAGGAGCTCTTTCCTGTTTAGCTCAGTGATTATAACGCGCAGACAGGCTCACATTGCTCCGGTAAATCTTTTATTAAAATTCCACTTAATGAGCGTCACAGCTCCGAGAGAACACAGGTAAACAAGAGCAGACCACGGGAGGATGTTGTGAAAGACCATGAGGAGTTGGAACTTTTTCCAGCCAGTGCTTTGTCCTTAAAATAGATCCTTCCATAACTTACAAATGTGTCCTTCTCTTAGTTGTCACTGCTAAAAGGGACACTTCAGTAAAAGTACAAATATGTTACCAGAAAATGACTTTATAATATTACTTAAGATAGTTAGAGGAGAATTTTGTACTTAAGTACAGTAACAAAGTATTTGCACTTTGTTACGTTAGATTAAAACACTGCATATTGCTTTGGTTTTGTGTGTTTTCGGGTATTCTGTACTTATCTGATATTATTATTGTTGTCTTATTGTCTTCCATTCACCATATACTGTCTGCAGTCCAATGAGCAACAGGGACGCAAGAATGGGGTTTGGGTGAGACAATATCAACCACTGTATTTCTAAAACTAGTAAGTGTTTGGCCAAACTTGATCGACAGTATCAACAGCATCAAATTGCAGAGACATTGTAATACAGTAGGTGTGTTCTGTCTCTTTTGTCCTCCACACTGACTGTTTACAAGCACATTTAACGTGATTGGTCAAAATACAAGTGGAAACCAGAAGGCTCTTGTCCCTCAACTGCAGATGTCCATATGCAAAATATAGCAGAAGGCCAGTGCTGCTACTCTACTGTTCGTCTTCTTTACGTAACTTAAATGACAACCTTGTGTCAGAGTGACCTGGTTTTGCTTGGTTTTACTTTAAAACTCTAAAAAGTGATTTAGACAGTTTTAGTAAGTAAATCAACAACAGACCTATGATTTCCTTTATTATCAGAATAGCACTGACTGCCAATTTAAGATAAAAGTTTGAGTTTATCAGTTGCTATGTTATATAACCATACAGGAAGTTATTTATTGTAGTTCCTACTTACCAGAAGGAAATAGCTTGGGAGATGTTATAATACATTACATTACACCTTTGTTGCTTCAATTATGTAATGGTTGGATTGACTGCTCTGACTCCACTTGTGACTTTAAGCAGTTGATGACAAATATGAGTAAAATGGTGCATGTTGTGCTGATAAAAAGCAGTTTTTTTGTTGTGGTTTTTGCATGAGACTCAAAAGATGCACATATGGCAAAAAAAAACAAAAAACAAACAGCAAAAACAGAGCCCATATCTAAATGTCCAATGCAATACTTGAATGCCACCCGTCACAGTTAAACGGGCATGTCAGACCAAAACAAAAGCAATTGTGACAGCTGATTTCCAGGCAGTTATCACGGCCCATTGTTGGTGGTCACCACTATAAATAAACATGTAACATAATGCAGGCAACGAGTTAGTCCAAGTCATTTCTCAGCACGTAGCGCTTTTCATCTTTTTAGACAAACAATGAGTTTTCTCTGGAAGTAAATCCAGGGAGTCACGTTCAGTTTACTTTCTGTGTCTAGAACCACACTCAAGTAAAAATACCACTATGTTGAGAGCATTTTACTTCAGTACAAGTAAAAGTACTGGTCTAAAAATGCACTCAAGTTAAAGTAAAAAAAGTAGCTTGTTTAAAATGTGTGTAAAAGTTAGGGTTCTAGGGGACACAAATCTCAGACAAACCTTTACAAAATTAAAGTGCTGACAAAATTAAATATGTAAACACATAATGTATCGGTCAAAATGGGTCAAAGGTCACAAATGCTTTAACTTTCTCACTCACTCACTCACTCACTCACTCACTCACTCACTCACTCACTCACTCACTCACTCACTCACTCACTCACTCACTCACTCACTCACTCACTCACTCACTCACTCACTCACTCACTCACTCACTCACTCACTCACTCACTCACTCACTCACTCACTCACTCACTCAGGGACCTTAATGGACACCAGTTCACCTGTCCTCATCATTCACTGCCAAAGTTTTTTTTTACCCAGTAACGGATGCGATTTAAAACATACTTAAGTAATGTTAGAAATTACTAAGTACAAGTACACAAAACAACTACTCAATTACAGTGATGGGAGTAAATGTAAATGTAAAATGTAATATTGCATATTGGATCTTTAATGGCCAGTTGTGACTCTGAAAACTGTGATTCGGTGTGGGGGGGGGGGGGGGGGGGGGGGGGGGGTAGTGGCCCTTTAAGAAGCTACAGTGACGAAGCCAAATGTTTTTAATGCAGGACATTGAAGAGCAGAGCTCTCTGGGTAAGTACATGTTTGTGCTGTCAGTGCTGTGATGTGGACAGCTGAGAGCTGTTGTAAGGAGATCTGCTGCTGATGATGGTGATGATAGTGTGGCTTATTGGCCTGTAACTTTGCTGTCTGCTGTAATAGCGGCGCTGACAGATACAGACCACCCACACTCTCGTGGCCAGAACACATTCATCATAGTCCTAACTTTTGTTTCCCCCCCCCCCCCCCCCACCCCCACCACCACTACCACTACCACGCCAGTGTCTCAGCCTGAAGCAAGAAAAATATATACAGAACATGCAACATGCACGTTCCACTGTTGAAGCAAAGGGATGTTATAGATTTGCAGGACGGCCAGAATAACACAGTATCGTGATTTCAAGGATCTGGTTTATATTGAAGTGTCAGCCACAGCACAGCAGGCTTGAGTTGTGGTATGAGATGTGGGCAAGTGAAAGGAGTTTCTATCACGCTCAATCTTTTGCTTTTATTTCCCCTGTCTTTTTTTGTGTAACATAAAGTCCAGCTGTAAATAAATTGCATTTCTTTTCTGTTATATAAAACATATCTGCTAAATCACATGTCTTTGTCAGAAACTGAAAGGGTGCAACTTATGAGTTGTATTTTCCTTTTTTCCTTTTTTCCTTTCATGGTGGTAGAACCGGCTGTATCTCTTTGTGAATCCAACGGCTGTTTGTGGCAGGACGGTGCCGACTATACACTTTACCATTTGCACCGCGATGATTGATTTGTGAAACATATTAAATGAAAAACCTCAATCATTTGAAAACACAAACGAGGATTCCCTTGTTTCTGTCCTGTAAAACAGTCTCATTAAATAAAACAACGCTGGCCAAGGAACAGAACCTTGAACACAGAACACATTGTGTGACAGCGGTTATTTGTGTTTTCAGAGGACTGCGATGAACACCAGTTTTCATAAAAGGCCCTAGACATAAACATCACAGCTCAACAGCAGAGCCACGTTCGTGAGTGAGGTGACGGGTAACGGTCAGCCCAGACACGGCTCTCTAATAACAGAAAACACTCAAGTTTCTTTGTTTTGTCTTTTTTTAAGACATTAGTAGAAAGTGTTGGTGAGGTTTATGGATATGAATAAGTTACACTGTGCCCACACTGCTGCAGCTATGTCATCACCACTGAAACTCTGAGGCTCAAACAAAACAATGATAAGAGACCATGATTGAGGCGAGGGTGTCCATCAGGGTTACAGATGTCTCTTTTATAAGGGGCGGTCAAAGGGAAAATCACATGTGACAGGCTGCACTCACCCAGCCTTCCTTTAAATGCTACTTGGGATTTCTGACAATACAATCGACTTGCAAGAGTACGTCAAAAGGTTCCACATCTGATGCATAAACAAGGGGCATGAATCCAATTTTGGAGCGTAACTTTACTATGAAGCTATTCTTACTGTCCATAAATGTTCATTTCCTTTCAGGTGACGTCCCTTGAAAAGGAAAGAGGGAAACCATCCATCCATTTTCTAGAAAGATGAATAGATGTCATGGATAGATGTTGCTAAATCCTACACACTTTACCTTTAAATGCCAAACACAAATTAATTCCATCAACCCACCCATCCATCTTCTACCGCTTTATCCTCCACGAGTGTCCCAGGGGGAGCTGTGCCAATCTCAGCTGACGTAGGGCGATAGGCGGGGTCACACCCTGGACAGATCGTCAGTCCATCACAAGGACACATACAGAGACAAACAACCATCCACTCTCACATCTATGGTCAATTTAGAGTGTCCAATTGACTTAGTCCTCAAATCTGCATGTTTTTGTGACTGTGGGAAGAACCTGGAGAAAAACCCACGCACACACGGGGAGAACATGAACCTGAATATCTCAGGGGAAGAAGGAGCGAAGTGTTATTCACCCGATCTGACTTCTATCTGTCTAGCAAACTGAATTCCCACTTGCACGGTTGTCATTTTCAGAGCGATGACGAAGGAACCAAGCGCAAGAATACGTTTTCTCTTGTGCTGTTTCCTGAGTACGTCAAATAACTTTTACCTGTGTACATTCAGCAGACTTTCCCGGTCCAACTTTTTGTTATTTGCCACATGTTAATACTGGGTTTGAAGAGTTGACGTTCCGGCTGGAGTCTTCTGGGAGCGGCTCGACTGGTAGTAACTCAATGCACAATCCATATTTGTTTAGTGGTCAGAGCGTGGTGTATTCACTTCTCTCTTTTGACCAGGACTTCGCCGCTCCACTGACTCACAGCCCTTCAGGATGTGATGTCGCAGCTTCGTATCATCAACAAAGTGAAGGCCGCAGAATGGGCTGATTCATCTCATCTCTGCAGAGAGATTCCTGCCATGTCTGCTGCGCTCCATCTCGCATGTCTTTCATCTTCCGTTTCTCTCCGTCATGACAGTGATTAATGACCTTCAGCTGCTGTGTGCTTCCTCGCTGACACTCCCATCTTTCTTTCTCCCCTCTTTTCACTCCGTCTCACAAGAAGAAGGATTAAAGTGGAAGAGTCTCGCCAAAAAAAAAAAAAAAAGAGAGAGAAGAAAAGATTGATGCCACATGTTCTCGGAGGGGGGAAAGAAAGTGGAAAAACCCTGGTATTGGTCAGCAGAAACAAATCCAGGTTATTTCCAGACGTATACAGTAAATAAGTGTAGAGTCAGTGCCGGGACAACAGTTGGAATGAGGAA
Source organism: Solea solea (assembly GCF_958295425.1). Taxonomy (NCBI): domain Eukaryota; kingdom Metazoa; phylum Chordata; class Actinopteri; order Pleuronectiformes; family Soleidae; genus Solea; species Solea solea. The sequence goes on from NC_081152.1 coordinate 6,117,133, forward strand.
TGTCCCCGGGTTTTGTTGTGACTGAGCGAGGATCAACAGGTCAGACTGTGCACGGCATCCCTCCTGATGCCAAGATGAGTGGTGACCAGCAGGAGAAGGAAAGATGGGCAGAGCTGCTTGAGAAAGGAATGATGCATACACTTAATATCTGCTCCATCCTCATCCATGTCATACTCGTCGTACAAATCAGTGGAGAGCGCAGTAAAGTGACATTTCCAAAAGCACATTTCCTAGGGTTTTGTTTTCTGCTCCTCTGCAACAAAAACATCGCGACCTGGATTTGTGAAGTTAATTAAAAGAAAAATATTATGCCACATATTGCTTGCATTGCTGACAGCACAAGTGTGCTAAGCTGCCATATTGGAAGAAAATGATACAAATCTGAACACAAAACAAAGCCAGTGACTGAATTTTATGGTAAATTATTGACTAAACAAAACTAGGGCAAGGAACAACCTATATTTGTGATATATTGTGCAGCCCCAGTGCGACCTGCACTAAACTGGTGCATTTACATGTATGAAAAGTACTATATAAATAAAGATTTATTGAGTGATTGATTGGAGGAACACTCTTTGGCTGGACTCTTTAAGAAAATAAACATTTTGGTTCTAGTTGTTCCAAGTTTAATCTCATAAATACAGAATTATTCAGATCTAATTCATAGTGTGGTTTCCATTGACACTTAAAAATTGCAATGCAGTGAATGAAAGCTTTGTGGACAGAGATAATAATAATAATATCAACGTTGTGCACAAATTGCAAGCAATAGTACGTCTACTGTGATTAGAATCAGACGGGATGAAAAAAATATCATGAGATTACGGTTTTAAAATGTAATCAAATAATATCCAAGGGAATTGCAAAGATTACGGGGTCAAATGTTCATGCAAATTACAGTTTGGTGAACTTTTCACTCTTAATCACCACTGATCTCTGAGGTCATGAGAACCAGGAGTCAACAATCTAGAAGTCAAGAGAATGCTACAGATGAAGGGACACAAAGACAAATGTTGAGATTATTAATGGTTCATTATTGTTCATTAAAGTATTAATAGATGCCTGAATTTCTGAGCCTGGTGCCGACAGCAGTTACTTTCACCTCCGTCTGCAGTGACAGATCTTCAGTGTCTCACCCACTAAGTCTCAAACGAGAGGTTTTCTTCAGGATGTGTAGGTGATGAGAGGCTTCCCGCTCTCTGTGTCACTTCCTGTTTCTCTGTCATTTGTGTTTACCTATGTCTGCGCCTCCATTTGTCACACAGAAGTGTCCGTCCTCACTCAGCTGTCCTGGGAAGTGACAGAAAGCCGGGGCGAGTGGTTGGTGAGGACGCAGCGTATGCATTTGTCACCGTTTTATCTCCATATATAATCCATCCAGTCTTTTCTTTCAATCCTTCACTGTGACTTCACAGCACAATGCATCAGAGGGTCGGCGAGTAAATGACTGTATGTTTCCATCCATGGCCTGATTGTGCACATTTATGCTTTTAAACTTAATGTGAGCAGTCAAATCTGATCTACTTTTTATATGAATTGGAAAGGTCGACCTCAGTCTCAGCTTTTGTGTCACAGATTTGGCTGGACGTAAAAAAACGAAATGACTCAAAATGCTGTATTAAATATGCCAGGCCTGTAAGTGGCGCAGTAATGCTCCACCAGTAACGGAGAAGAAGGCATTACACATTAGACATGACAACAGAAACTCGCTGTGGATGTGCAGTGCAGCGACCGCGTGTGGAACGATCTGTATTGTTGACACTATTCAACTGAAAAAGGTGTCTGTGAAAATAGGTTTTTGTTTTCTCGCACTTTATTTTACGATTCAGCTTCACTGTTAATCTTCAACACTTTTTTTTTTTAACTCTGTGTGTGAAATCGCTAAAGACAAGATGTGTTCTAGATATATCTAGGGTCTTCGCAGGCTGATTAAATTTACTTTTCATGAGTTGTGTTTCAATTATAGTTTTTCACAAAATAAAAGCAACATTTCTAAAACTTCACCAAAGTACAACTGCTACTTGCAGGTGTTTCCATTGAAGGGTGTTTTGCGTATGAGCCATAATTCTAGTCTTGCGTCATCCCATTTTTCTCATAAAATCACGTCCTGCGATTGTCGCTACTGTTGTTGCTATGATTGTTTTCAACAGAAGACGAAGGCAGTGGGTGAACTACATACCACGCCATCTTGTCTGAAGTGAAGTGGTCATGTGACCCCCGTACGTCATGTCCGGTGAAGTGTAAATAAAAAAAAGTGTTTCCATTACACTTTTGTGATCAACTTTTACATGCTTGAAACAGTGTTTCCATTACCATTTAGGTTTTGGGCATTTCTACGGGTAATGGAAACACAACAAGTGACAGCAGTTGGTAACACTGTCAAACAATCTCCAACCCGAAGACAACAAATGTCAGCGTTCACCGTCTACACGGAAACGCAAGGCAGGCGTCTTGCAAAATGACATGTGGACGGCCCCTAAGTCAACGCATACTCCGTCAACAGAAAGCAAATCACGTGCTCCCTAAACTACTGCCTGCATGTGCCAAGTACAACAAAGCTGCTGCTGTTCACTGCACCACGCAGCTCCAAGTTTCATAGATATGGTCTAGACAACATATGCTAAAAATAAAAAAATATACAACACATACATTGTGTGTGAATGTGGGAGGGAAAGGAGGGGGCGGGGGTTTGGCAAAGTTACACAGTGAAGCTTTAAGTAGAAAATACAGATGAGCGATTAATCCATTGTTCAAGCTTTGATGAACACTGTTTTATTTGCATGTTTGTTGGGGTAACATCCGATCTACAAGCATAATATACTAACAACAGCCTGAATAAATAGTGTGAAGAGAAAATAAGTGAAGACTGGGTCCTGGTATCAGCACCCGCTGGTTTCCACAGGGAAGGAGCAGCGAGATAAGATGCTAAAGCCTGTGACCGTGAGCTCAGGATTATTTCAATCAGTGTGAACAAGCAGTTTTGGGGAGAAAGGGGGGAGGTTTAGAGACGATTAAGCCCTGGTCACTCAAGCATGTCTGCAGAGATAATATCATATGGTTAGATGCCAGTCCCAAACCTTCCCCACAAATATTTAGGTCAGCGTCGAGTCTGGCTCTCACACTTTATCATGATTCCCCGACATCCTTCACACCAATCCCCATATTTCTGTCCGCTGCCCACTCATCCCGGCCCTTCTCTTCCTCTCAGCTGTTCAAACACGTTGCTCTTCTATTTATATGCATTACCCTGAGAATATATTTACTCATGTCCAGTGAAGCGGTCCAGTCTGAAAGAGGATCAGTTTAGCTTGTCAAATTACCCCTGTGCCTGCGCTGCGCTGCCTGCTAATGACAGATAATTGAGCTGTTGGCAGGTTCGCCCGTTTGGTTTTGTGCCGAGATCCGAGCCTCACATCACTTCACTGTAGCTATGTTAGCTCGCATGGAGACGGCAAAAACAATGATGATTTATGTGCGTCAGTGGTGAAAGTGTGTGCCTCTCAGGTATTTACGTTTTATTTGATTCATAAAGCTAAATCATTTGTTTCTTTATATAATTAGTTCTCTGTGATTATTGGAGGTGATTCGCAAATCGTCAGAAATTCACCATCTGGATGACAAAAAGTAAGAATTATAGAGTAGGACTATTTATATCATGTAGTGCAGTTAGAACCTTTTTACCTTAATAAAAATAGGAAATCGAAAAACAAAATTAGGGGATCAAGTGGCTATATCTGACCCTATTGGGGTGTCTGACCCCATACGCTGTCTCCGCCTCCTCCGCCAGCTCCATGACGGCCCCCTGCAGACTTGCGCCTGCCTGTTGTTCCTGTGATTGTCATTATGGAGTATTTAAATTACTTGGCAAAAACTGATAAAGCACACACTGAAACTTCACACATTCCCTGAATGTGTGCAGCAGATGCCTTCTTGATGGAGCAGTGAGCACGATTCAGTGTCACATGACTACACAATCACATGACCAGTGGACACAAGGAAACAAACACGACAGCGGAGCCTTTTCTGCCTCAGTCCTGCGATGGATTTTTTTGCAAGGGAAGTCTGTCGACAAATAGCTGGTCGTAAATAAAAACACTATTATAGCATTTCAGTTTTACATAATTAGCGCTTTTCCTTGTTCTAGTTATTTGTTTGCAGAATTCATGTGTAAATAACTGGGCCTGAAATGAGCTTCCCCTGTTTTAAAGACGAGCACCTGCCACTGCACATGACCTAGTTCAAGTTACAAGTCTTTGTATTTTTATTTGAATGCTTAAGTGTAAAGAAAATAGATTTGATTAGTTGCTTACAAAAAAGAATTAGTAAGGAATAATTCAAATTATATACTGAGATATTGTTTTTCACTCATATCACCCACCCTTTATTCTTGTATGTATGTATATATATATATATATATATTTAGAGAGAGAGATATATATAATATATCTATATATATTATATATAAAAATATACGATATATCCACTATAATAGATAAATATATTGACTTACTGTTTCTGTATTAAGTTTTTAAATGAAGATCAGCAGTTGTTTATGTTTCAAAGAGACAGGTGCTTACAGCAGCTTTGGGACTTGGACGCATTCATAATAAATAAGACACAAAGCGAGGAGGAACATGCAGGAGTCTGTGTTATTTTATTTTTTTTTCCCCTTTCTTTTCGCATCGTCTGTCCCCCTTTACATTCTGCCGTGCAGCTGGAGCCAGTTATCTGAGGTATTCTCAGCTTTTCCTCCTCCACTAGTGTGGGCCACACAGGCCAATTTATAGTTAGTTTGCTCAATACATCCAGTGTAATTTAATTCATTGCCAACAACCTGTGAAAAAGTTTAATGGCGGTATAGACCAAAAAGAATTAGTGATAGCAAAGGAGATTAGAGAGGCATTAGGATGTGGGAGGCTCGGTCACCGTGCTTAACGACTCCTCTGTCCTGAACAAATCAGTTTTACAAAGCAAAGCTGCTCTCAGCAGAATTACAGCCACTGTTAGCCACTCTTATTGCCTGCCCCCATTAACTGTGTCTTACCTGAAAAGTGATCTCTGGAATAACAACATTAATCCAGGCTGCTGCCTAACAAGTTAGTTCCTGCAATAAAAAATAGCTCTTCTGGCTTTTTCTCCCTATAATTGCAAAAGTATGACTTTTTAGCCCCTATAGCTTTGGTATGGTCCAGACCAATCTCAGCAACATACAACCATTTATGTGTGCGTGTGTGTGTGTATGTATGTGTATATATACACATATACATACATACATACATACACACACATGGAAATCTGAAACAAAAACAGTAACTTCTGCTGCGTTTTTTTTTAAATAAGTACTTAAAAAACAAGTATTTGTAGTAATTGTGGGTAAGAAAGAAACTAATTTGTTGGTACATTTATTTTTCCAATGCGGGTGCAGGTGAGAATTATGTGTGCACGCCGAGCTGCTTATTTAAACAATAAATAACAATACAGGATAATGGAATGAGTAACAAATACTGACTGGGGTTTAAATGAAGCACTTATTCATGTTTATTCGTTTGGAAGTCAATAACAATAAACGCTACGAGACCGGGAAACAAGCAAGGAATTATGCAAAACACGGGTAAAGCCGTGAAACGCACAATTAGCAGTGATGTAACGATATGGTTTGGTTCTGGTGCTTTGGTGGACCTGTGACGGGGTCTGGGAGTGCATTTGTGCAGATCTAGTGCAGCTAAAATGGCTGATGCTGGAAGATATAATAGATGTAGGAAAAAGGAAAAAAAAGCATATGGAAGCGTTTGGTTTCCTTGAGTCAATACAATAAGAAAGGGGAAAAATGCAGTGGATGAAAAAAATAATTAAAGCGGACACTGCCAACAGTGGTGACCTTGGATGTGGAGTAATATCACAATATGATGATAATTATCATACATTTGACTTTTACCACAGTTTTATCATATTGTGAGATCTTGATACTATTACATCCCCAGTAATTACCAATGAAAAGCATAGTTTGGCAAATACAGAGCCACATTAGGTGGTGACACACTTTAAATAAACGTGCTTTGTTGCATTCCACCGCTGCACATGCGACTCCAGGTCCTACTCCATGTTTCAGGGTTCTTAAAGGGCCGACAATTTCTGTTTTCTCACATAAAACTGGGCAGCAAAGACGTGCTGACATGTAAGAAATACAGTGCAGAGTGGAGAAGGAGGCGGAGGAGAAGCAGGGGTGATGTGGCAAGAGAAAAGAGCACGGGGTGAGGTGGTGGGGGGAGAGGGGAAGGGCTCGTATTGATCATCCGCCAGGTGTGATGGATAGCGCAATAAGTGGCAGCGGCCAGCGGAGGAGAGGAGAGAGTGATTTCTGCTTTTCAAAGTCCTGATGAATGAGAGCGTCGGGAGGGAGGCTGGCGTCCAGAGCCCGGCGAATGATGGACTGCTGTGTCAGGCTGAGAGAAAGTGGAGGAGAAAAAGAAAGGTGAGGAGAACTGAGGGAAGACGGGAGGTTTTTTTAAAGACAGCAGGAGAAGAAGGGGAACTGAGGGATAGATTAAAGGGGAGGAGGGCATGAAGGAAAATGTAAGGAGAGCGGTAAGTGAGACGGGGTGAGATTTTAGGAGGAGGGTCAATAAAATGCAAAGAGAAGGAAGACGACGGAGAGAGAGAGAGATGAGGGCAAGAGGCGACAGCAGAGTGAGTTCATCTTTATTAATGGCCAAGGAGCAGAGAGGGAGTTATTAAAAAGGAAAAAGATGAATGAAAGAATGAGTGTGAATGAGGAAGGGGGGGGTGATGAAGGGAGATGTGATATATGCCTCCTCCTGGCTCTCTGAAATCCAATAATAATAGTGAGGAATGGGCCAGCTGCTGGACTGAGGGGAGGAGGGGGAAGAGGAGGCACGGTCATTTAGAAAGAAAGCAGCCAGTGCAGACCAGGCAGGGGCAGCAGAGATACTCACACACTGATAAATACTCTACATTTATACTATACATTCATTTAGTCCTCTTTATTATAATACACTACAGTCATCAGGATTCCTACCACTCATCACCTCCTTCTCAGGACAGGACGACTCAGCCCTAACAGCAAAATGTTAATTGCACTGTTGTACATAAACTAAGCACTTTACCTCTATCGATGTAAACAGTGAAATAGAATTTGTCCTAAAGCTGAAGCGTGTGACTTTGTTGTTGTTGATGTTTTTATTCTGCCTCCGTCTGTACAGAAACAATTCAACATGATTTAAATTCAGTTTGAATGTTTGCATGATTCTAAAAGTCCACACGTTTTTAGGTCTTTTTGCATCCACACAGTAAATGTTGAATGTGCATTTAAAATTGACGGTAAACTAATTCTGACATTGTGTTTCTTTCATTTTATTTCTGCGCAAAAAAATGCACACGCTTATTGTATATGACCTCCCAGTGGTTGTATAGAATATAATTTTGTAGAATTTGAAAGGACTTTCTAAAGATAACACACTCCAGTGTACTAGTGGCCGGTCCCAAGCCCAGATTCAATGAATCAGGAAGGGCATCCGGCATAAAACCTTTGCCAAATCAAATATGTGGATCACTGAAAACGATACTAATGTTGACCAAGAGGGTGTCGATAGGAATTGTGGTTACTTCTGGTTGAAGACTAGAGGAGAGGAGGAGGGGGAGGGGCATGTGTGGAGGTGAGAGGAGGGACTTAAAAGGGAGAGAGCTGTCTGATTTGATGAAGAGAAGAAACACAGATACACTAAGAAAACACCTTCACAGGGCAGAAAAAAGGTGTGTGAAGTCACAGCGGACGGACTGTTGACTATGTTCAGCCTTGAGTCTTAAGTTGCATTCACACCAGCACTTCTTAATCGAACCCTAGCTAATTTGCTCGGAAAGTCCGGTTCGTTCAAATACTACAAATACTACAAAGACTACAAGGCAGGGCATTGTGGGTAAACACAACCAAAACATGTGCGTGTGTAGAGCATGAAATGGCTGAGCCCATTCTTACAGCGTATAAGTGGAGTTCACATAAAACTGAATAATAAACCCAATGCAACGCCACGTTTCGCTCTTATGTAGCGGAGTCTTGTTCATCGTTTGTCTCGTCTTCTCCTTCAGTAATCCTTGATGCAGCGCCGCCTCAGGCGAGGAGGGGAATATGTTATTACTGAGCAGCTGAATGTTCCAACCCCCAGCTGAACCGAGTCTAGTGGACTATAAGGTGTGAAAACGACATAAGTAAATGCTAAAATCACAGATGTTCTGAATATATTGTTTGACTTTATTCACTTAACGTTTATTTAAAATGATTTAAAATGATTTCCCTTGAGACATTGGAGATATCACATAAACGAGAATGATACAGACAGACAGACGGAGGAATGGAATGACATCATGGCTCCAGTCACAGGTGTCACCAGTGCCGAGACAGTAATTAAACTTTTTTTCTTTTTCTTTTTTAAATAAGGAGGGGAAGGGGGAAATATTTAAAGTGAACACATAATGCTGACTGTGCAGATCCAGCCCAGAGTCTGGAGTCAGAGTCTTCAAGACTGTGATGCAGACAACTTGACAGTCCTGACACCAACGACCCAGACATCCTGGACTCACACTTCTGTGGTGGTTCATCACAGTTCAACCTGCCAACCTAATACAGAGACATCACACACTCGTGCCACAAGTCCGGTCCTGATTCTCTGCACAAACTGTTGCCTTTGCATTCTATTAGAGTTTATTTATGGGAGGTACAGAAAAGTGTAATCAAAAACTAAAAGTGCTCATTGAAATGACACAGGTTTTACCTCATAGTCTACGAAGGGCTACGATCAAAGACGAGATTATCATCTGGATTTTCCATTGTGGGACGTTTCAAATCACGGGCCTAAAAAGACATTCCTGCACTCGGATGCCAGGCAGCTGACAAATGCAGATGTATTTAGCAGCTGAAAAACTATCTCAGTGTGACATCACTTGATGCATGCCTGATGGTGTAATAGTGAAGACAAATGCAGCAATACGTACAGCATCTAAATGGCTCCGGGACAACAAGCTACATCACCATCGGCTTTTTAAAGAGCATATTTTAAATAGTGTTTCAGGATAAATGTTCCCCCTGACGTCTCGCTCCCCTGCACAAGAGACAATCAGCCATCCAGCTCTCTGCCAGTCTTTCATGTTTCTCTATCCACAGGACATCATCCATCATGGCTGAGATTTCCAGCCTTCAGGAGCCTCATATGTCTCATAAATCACTGTTGGGAACTCATTCCGGACTGAAATGACACCAAAGCATAAATACAACAAGCTGTGTGGAGCTCGGCGCGGCTTTACGTTCAGTCCGACTCTACTTTCCACTGTCGACGGTTGGAATTCTGTCACAATCATTCAACAACTATTCAGCAGACACATACTGTATGAAGTGACCAGGTGACCATGCCATTGTTTTCCACGGTGACTCCATATTTGCACAGCTGCAAACAGCAGCGTGCAACAACAAGCACGGGGTCAAAGAGGCGGGGATTATATGTGACTACAGCGTCCTCCTCACCAATGTGCAATGTTAAAGCTGCTGTAATCAATATTTGTTGACTTAAAATTGAACAAATGACTACCAGACAAAAAACATTGAAACTTTTTTAAATGATGCAAAGCATGTATGTTTGTGAGGAGTGGCAGGCCTGGTTGTTTTTTGTTTTTTTGTCTCTGTAAGAATTCAACTAAATAATTACCTGTCAAGCAATAGGCTACACAGATATATTCATTCATTCATTCATTCATTCATTCATTCATTCATTAATCCAAATCCAGTTTTTTTTTCTTTTCTGCCAAAAAAAACTGGCCGTGCATGCAATTTTTAGAAATCAATGTCACTTTTTTTCTGAAAATCAAATTATAAAAAAAAATATTATGTGACACACTACTCCTTCAGAGATGTTCCCATATATTGTCCATCTTCCTGCACACACACACACAAATGTGTTGACATTACTCTCACTACTAGTCATGCAACATTTGTTGCATTGTCTTGTTATTCTCACCCTCTGATTGGTTGATGTGTTTCTAGGCTGTATAATTTGAACTCAGATGGGGTTTTAAAGCATTTCTGACAATACAAACTAAAACCGACTAATTTTTTTATCTATAGAAAACAAAAGACCAGTCAGGAAGTTATGCATCCATCCACTGGGAGAACACACACACACACACACACACACACACACACACACACACACACACACACACACACACACACACACACACACACACACACACACACACACACACACACACACACACACACACACACACACACACACACACACACACACACACACACACACACACACACACACACACACACACACACACACACACACACACACACACACACACACACACGGGAGAACATGTAAACTCTATGCAGAAAGGCGCTTGTTCCGACCGGGTCGTGAACCCTGGGTCTTCTTGCTTCTTGGGCCCAGTCAGGAAGTTATGTTATCTGTAGTCAATTACATGGCAACCAGGACACAGGACAGGGAAAAATTGTCCCATAGCACGACTAGATGCATCATTGTTGTGCTAAACATGCAGTCCACTGATGGAACTGGGACATGGGAATTGACTTAACACTGAATTTATCAGAAGGAAACGTGGAGTTTATAAAAACTGTGCAGGAGGAGAATTAAGAATAAAAGGCCTGGTTCTGAAGTGAATAAAAGTCCTGGCCACTATTTAAGAACTTCTGGTAAATTTCATTTAGTTGATGAGAATTTTTTTATATTCTATAATTTTATTTTCAAACAAATTGATACCACAAGGGTAAGACTTTCATCATAAAACTTATGGCCTCGGCAGCCAAAGCAACAAATGTGGTCTACGTAACCAGCACAGAGCAGTTAAAACAAAAACCCCCACCACCACCACCACCACTCCCACACACACACACACACACACTGCTACGCCTGTGCAGAGCTGATGAGGTGTTATGTTGGGGATCCATGCATCACCTTTTGTGGGACATGTAAGGTGACTCCTGGCAGCACAACTGGAAGTAGCAGCACATATATCTCTTAATAGAGTCAGTCACTCAGGGCTCCTCCCTCCCTTGTTTATTTCTCTCTCTCTCTGTGTTCAACACACACACACACACGTTCATGAGCTGGCGCACAGCTCATTCATCTGTTCTTCCTAAAACAGATTAGCTGCTCCAGCACCGTGGCAACTACTCATCTACCATTATTACCTTAACATGTTTTACTGCCCGTACATATTTACTGGCCCAGCAGCATGGCTCTACACTGTCTGACACTATTACCCACTGGGAGTGGTGAGATGCTTTATTGTTTCTTTATACTTTGCTGCATTTTACGGATTATATTAACTCCTCGTTTACTGCCGTTACTGGACGGCTATAGCCTTTTGTTACAGTGCAACTTAGTGTGCAACTTTTAAATATAAACAAATTAGTGACTGAACGATTTGGGATAAATATCTAACTGATTATTTTGACAGGAATTGTGATTACAGTGATTACGATTATTGTGTGACATTTGTGCAGATCTGTGAGAACCAAAGACGTTTTCTTCAGTCTGTAGAAAACGGTGTGTATAGATCAAGACAATTATTAACTAAAATGATAATGGCTTTAACAAATATTGCGCCTCCTGCGAGTAGGCTGTATTGCGGTTTCAATAAAATTTAGAATTTCGTGCCATTCAAACCACTGTCATTGTCGCCATTAATGTCACAGAAGAGGTTGTGACAAATTTCAGAGGTGAATTCTACTGCTGCCAAAAAAACAAACAGATGACTCAGCAGTTTGACGAGATAAACACTGCTTGTTCTGCACCTGTATACACACAAACACTCCCTGAGTCAGGTCTGATAGTATTGCTTGGCAGAGTCGGCTTTCAGACTTTCATTTCTGTTCACAAAGACATAACAGAGGCAGAATAACAACAACAACAACAACAACAGAAATCACCACCAAGGTATAATGCTTTTAAATGACCTGACTTAACAGATAGGATTTTCTGTTTTCTTTGTAATTATTTACATTTAATTTTAATCACACCATAAAAATATAATACAATATGATACTTTATTTACTCCCCTTGTTTATCTTGTCGTTTTTATTAACTATAGCACCTCTTCAGAACATTATCTTTTCTTACATTAGTGCGTTTGCTGATTATATCAATAGGTCAATTAGCAGGTCACATTTATCTGCATCCTCCACATGTTTGATTCTAAATTGTGCCTCTTTTCTGCATGTCACTATCCTAGTTTTAAGCTCAACCTGTCCCCTAAAATAAAGGCAAAATGAGTCAGACGATTAAGGCTGAACCCCAGCCCAGTATCACCAGACTAATTGGCCTTAGCAAATGGGTCTGGAACGGTCCAGAATGCCTCTGGAAGTAATTGGATAGACCGAGTCAGTGCAGAGAAATGTGTGACACTGCCTTCAATAAACAGTGTGTGTGATAGTGAGTTCTTCTTTTAGACTAAATATACCATCCAGCCTACTTTACCGGAAACTGATACTTGTAATCAAGAATTCCGAAACAGTGATATTGGTGCTTTTACTCGAGTAACTGATCTGAATACGTTCTGCTCAAATGGGTGACTTAAGCTTTCCTCCACCCACTGTAAAGCACATCATTACCTAAATAGAGAGAGAAGTCAGAGGTAGCTGACAGTGGGACAAGTGTGGAAGGGGGAGAGGGGAGAGAAAAAAAAACGTGGATGTACATGTTAAAAGATTGGAACAGTCAGCTGAACAAGGGATGAGAGGTGAGAAGAAGAGAAGGGGAGAGAAAAGAAGGAGCTGAAGCCAGACAAGCTCATTAAAGAGAGGGCAGCGGTGTGACAAATGATGCATGGAGATGGCAACACCCCCACCCTCACACATCTATAGGGAGACTGTCTGAGTAAAAGGACGTGCATGGAGAAGTGCATGTGTGCAGGACTGAGAAATACTGTGGTGCCACGGCTCTAATGGAGAGGGCCAGGGCCGCCAGGCTGCTGACGGATGACTTGTCAGTGGAGGTGGAGTAGGAAGGGAAGAGAGGAGAAAGAAAAAGAGGAGAGCTAGTGATTAGATAGTTGAGCTAATGCTTGACCTCTTCTACCCCGGTGTCTGTCCTTTATGGAGGGTGAAGAAGGGGCGGAGCTGAGGGGGGGGGGAGAAAATGAAAATGGGGATAGGAAAGTATGATATTTTATGCTGAGACTCTGGAGGGAACGTGGAGATTTTAAACCCAACATTAGCTCATTAGTGGGGATCTGTTTGTACAACATGGATTACATTTAAATTGTCAATAGTCATAGTTCTGTGCAGTCAAGCATCCTCTTTACTCAGTATATTAAAACTATTCCTGTGTATTGCATACTTGTATGTGGGGTTTTTTACCACTTAAATACTTCATAAATGGTATTTCAATTCAAAAAATAAGAAATGTATATTATTTCATCATAAAATCCCTTCTAATGTTCATGTGATCGTGCACCATCTACAAAAACAAACAGGCGCGTGCAGTGGAAGGCAATTCATGTGGGCTAATTTGAAACCATTAGTTTCAATTAGTGTCATGAATCCTTCAAACCTGAGCGCACACGCGCGTGTAACACATACTTTTACATTCAGTGTGACTCACAGCTTCAGTGGGTGTCATGCTCGTCGGTGTCCATCGTGGAAGAAAGTCCAGAAATGTGCTTTTAGATGTCGCGTGGGAGTTCACTGCTGAACTCGCCTGAGAATCCTCACGTTTTAAGGTTTTCTTCGTCATAAAAGTTATTCGTTGACAGTTTACTGTTCATCCGTGAGTATGTTGCAAACTGGAACGTCTGATGGCGTATTCGGCATACTCTATAATGTGTCAACATGCTATCATGTCGTGAAATTTGGCATTTTAGGCTAAATTGAGCCCTCGTCTTTGGCGTGTGCTTCCTGATTGCGTCGCGCGATACCTTATGGGAAGTGTAGTTTCAAAATGTAAATCGACAAATGACTAAGTCTGTTCAGAGTATTTTATTTTAAAAAAAGAAAAAGCAAAGGTTTAATAATACATTATAATGAAACGGTTTCAGATGCCATAATAAATAAATTAGGCCCACTTTTCACTCCTATTGCTGGGTTTAGACTATGTATAATATGTTTTATTTGTAAAATTATATTTGTTGACTGTGTGGTAGGCTATTGCATCTTTTACTTGTGTATAGAAATAAACAACAATCTCAATTTTTTAACTGTCAGATATGGAAAAATCAGTCAAGTGTATTACAGAAAATTGTATTTCATCATTTGAAGTTCAGCTGACTTACTCAGTCTACACATTTTTGACAATTATTAGGCCATGAGTTTTGCATTTTTTATTGAATATTCCGTCCTCCACTGCTGTACTTGAGCCGCATTATATCTTGAGGTACTGAATACCTAAATTGCAGCCTAAAAAAAATGTGTGAGGAGATGTACCAGGCACGGTGCCACCAGTTTGTGGTTGGCTAAGAGCAGTGACTGAAGCAGTCTCGCGACTGGCAGCACCAAACAGGCAGCTGCTGTGAGTAACATCCAATTTCTTAGGAGAATCTTAACATTATCAAAAAATCGAGTTAAACGTGGTGCCAAACTAACAATACTGGAGCTGAAAGTGACAATATCACTACTGTCACTATCTTATAATATCATTTCATGGCCCACTTATTTTTATGACCACTATGCTGGTAATTACAGTGAGAACATGTACACAACTTTACAAATGTTGCCCTTTTCTATTTCATAGGTCAAGTTGCTCTTTAGATTCAGATTAATACGATCAATAAATATATGTACAACTTTTTTGTGTATCTCAAAGACAATTTAGTTCTGAAATGGAACTTTTTTTTCTAAATAAAACGTTTACTTTTATCTTTTTACTTTATATTTTAATGCTCATGTTTTGTACTTTTACTCAAGCTTAAAGTGTTCCTGTGACTGCATTTAAAGTGCTGAACTGCAGTAAAATGCTGCTGACTCTTGATTAACTGTATTTAATATAATAATGTTAAGGTGTGAACTGACATCATTTAAAAGGTTTATTTCGCTAAATATACTTCTTTACCTCTACTTAACAATGAAAGCAGGGCTTTGTGTTAAAAAAAACTGTAGTATGTAACTTTTAAAGGGTCAAGGAATTGTATGGTTCTTTGAAAAATTAGGTTTATTCTGGGGGGTTAGCGACACTAGCAGTGCGTTAGCGATAGAAGTTCCACACTGAAGCTTTAATGTGTGATTATAATATATTTAATTCACACAAACTGTCTTTGAAGAATACAAAAAAAGAAGAAGTTAAAAAACATAGAACATGACCAGCAGTAGGATATTATATGTTAGAATAACAGCACTTCTGTGTCAGAGTATTTGATGGTTACATGCAAAGATACAAATGTGTGTGTGTGCAGGAGATGAGACAAGACAGCTGCGGGAGCAAAACAGAAAGAAAACAGTTTGCAAACGAAAAGGCAGCAGTCATCGAGAGAAAGGAGGAGGAGAGAGGGGAAAAAAAAGAAGAAGTGGACAGAAAAAAATGAGTGGCTTTGTTGCAATTCAGGCAGCCACACTGGGACTATCATTACCATACATCAGGACAATGAATGAGGCTTTCAGCAAGCGGTAATAAGAATTTGATAAATCATGAGCCAAGAATTAACTAGACGTCAAAACAATGAGAGCACCCCTGATAGATGAAGAGAGGATTATGGCGTAGATTAGTCAGAGCAGAATGTACAAGACAAGCCCGGGTGGAGATGAGAGGAGATGAGAGGAGGAAAGGTCACACGCAAGGTCAGGTGAGGTCGGAGAGGGAGGGTGAGGACGGTCCGGCCACAAAGAACAGACAGACAACGAATGGAAGAAGGAGAAAGAGTGTGGTACCAGAGAAGAGGCGCAGTGAAGATGTGATGGAGTGGAAAACGGGTAATTGGGTAAGGGTCAGGAAGTGGTGAGGACATTATGATGATACAGGAATACCTGCACATTTGCACCTCAAGAGATTATGAATTAAAACTTTCACACCACCACGAGCCGATTGCAGGTGTTCTTGCGGTGAGTGCGGCTAATGAAAATGTGCAATTAATCTTCTTTATCATTATAGCATGCTAAGAGTGGAATTTTAGACATTTTGTTGTCAAATTCCAACTTAAACTCTACATGTAATGATTGTAATGCTACAACCGGAGTCCTCACACAGCCCGCCTTCCTCTTTGGACACTCCTGGCTATCAACAATTGTCAATAATGATTTGTTTGAAAGCACACAGACACTCACAGGTCAGCAGCAACAACAAACTAGCTAATGAAAGGTAAAAAAAATGATGTCCTGCCAATGCTTCCTGTGTGTATTGGTCCTGAAGGGATGAGGAGGAAATGTCAGCAGGCCAGAATTCCTGTCATGTCGGAAATTCTTCTGCCGTTCCAGAGCAGATGATCAGTCCTCACCTCCCACTGTACACTGCACGACAAGCTGAAATCCAGCCAGACTCTCAAATGGGTGGAGCTGACTCAAAATTGGGTCAAAAATATGGGTATATGCCATGAATTCATGTGGAAAAAATAATGGCAATGCATCATCATCATCATCGTCGTCCTCTGTTGATGTTCTTCTGATGAATATTGAGATATTTCACACGATAAGTTGAAATGTGCGGTGCATGGACTTAATACATTATTTGGTAAGGAGTTATGCGTCCAAATGCAGCCGCACCACATTTCTCATGGGCCATGGTAACTCTGGACACAAATGGACACTACAAAGTCAGAACTGTGATGGATTTAATGGAATTTCATTACTTTAGCAAGGACATTTATAAAATCTCAACATTTAGCGACAGCACTGTCGAAAGCCGGCGATCGTGAGCTGAATCACAACCCGTTCCGCGGTATTTTAGTTCAGTGACTGTGTCGGACAGGAAGTACTGATTCTGTGAACAAATCTTTTTGAGTTAACTGATTGCCCAGTCACTAGTTTTAGTGTTTGTGTATCGCACAGCCATGCTATGACGACCTCGCCCAGTAATACTAGAACTGTATAATGGAAAAGCGCCACCTGTGAGGATCATGAATAGCCGTACAAAATATCCTGCCAGGTCGTTCTGGATCCTGACTCAGAGGAAACTGGCCCGGCAAGCCATTCCATACCAGCGGCAACGAAGATTTCGTAACGGCTTTGACTTTGACTGACATGTTTTTCATTAACATTCCACTTTATTGTCCGTCTCCCTCATAATTTCTCTCCGCTCACCCCCCTCTGCCTCAGTGACTCCTCTACTCACAGGGTGAGGGATGTGACAGGAGGATGTTTATTTAATGAGAGTAGTCTGGAGGGGGTAATGAAATCTACCCTAACACCATTAACAACCAGCCTTATCAGCTCCTGCGACACGCGTCAGCATGCTGCAGCCTTTTGTTCTCTGGCACGAGGCTGCCATGGACCCAAAGGACAGACAAAGCATTCTCTGAACGGCCCTGGCACAAATGACAAGAACTTAAAAACTGACCACCAATCTCTGTTTTGAGGGATCATTTTTCACATGCTGTGGCTGCTTCTAAAATGCCATGAAAGGCAGAGACGAGACAAGTTAAGAGGACAGGTGTCTGCCGGGGACATGTAAAGTATCTGTACTGTGTGTGTTCAAGTGTGGGAGGTGGTTGGTTTGTTACCTGACCACACAGACACAATCAATCCACCCTCCATGTCACGGTAATTGATGCTGATGGACAGACGTTGACTTTGCCTTTGTCTAACATACAAGCTCAGACAAGTCTGCACAACAACACACAGCACCGGACGTCTGTACATGTACGGGACTGCAGAGGCGCGATAAAGGAACGTCTTCCTCCTCGCGCCTTCTCTCCGTTTCCCCGTCCATGTGTTTTGGCCATAAGTGCCGTCCTGTCTCCAACCATCGAATCGCACAATACTCTCTCTGAAAGGCTCATTTGAGCAGCATTACATTAAAGCGGAGCTGCTGATGGCCACACAAAAGCCATGTAAATGAGCTGTGAGAGAGGCCCATCAGTCACTCTGCCTGCCTGACGCATGCTTCCATTATTATTTATGGCCATAATTGGCCTGTGTTTCCTCAGGCAGTGACTCTGCACTGATGGATCTGATGATAACTTTGCTCAGCCCGGCAATCAGACAGCAGTCAGCGGGAAAGGAGGATGAGAGCGAAAGAGGAGGTTTGCATGTAAATAGGGCACTGACAACGAGCTGGAAGAGAAAGGCTATGTTGACATGTGACGCAAAAGGTTTTCTCAGGCTAACTAAACTGCAGATGGAAATCTGGCCCCCCCTTTACACCTGGCATTAAAATGCGTTTTTGTGTAATCTGATAGCGCCTGACCACTTGTAATTACAAGACGCACTGAGGACGGATTGTTAACCGATCTGCCAAACCACTTCGGGAGGTGGTCGGAGACGCATTGGGACCGCATAGAACAGACGTTTAAATGCAACGAGTCCAACGTGTGAGTGGAAATACATGAAAGTGGTGACTAAACTGCAGTGTCCTCAGCTCTCATCAGTTTCCCACTTCTTCAAAGAGGAGTCCATGCAAGAGCACGACTTCATGTAAATGGTCTGTATTTATATAGCACTTTTCTAGTCTTGCTGACCACTCAAAGCTGCTTTACACTACAGCCATTCACCCATTCACCCATTCACTCACACTTTCATACAGTGCATCTTCTATCACTCATCTTTCATACTCACGCTGCCGGCACAGAAGTCAGAAGTGTCTTGCCCAAGGACACATCGGTATATAGACTAGTGGAGCCTGGAATTAAACCCACAACCTTGTCTTGTGCGACTAATGTTGTTGTTGATGTGGTGGCACACAGGATGTGACGCTGTGGTCTGCTGCTGGAAATCTTTGCAGAAGATCGGCAATTTGATCTAGATGTGGACACCGGAGACCTTTGTGAATACCAGGTGTAAATGCATGTGGTGAAGCGCCAGAAATCGCATTCTAATGCCAGGTGTGAAGGCGGCCTCCGAGTTGCGAAAAACTAGATTCATCCAAGTAATGATGGAATCAATTTGCTGATTCCAGTGGTTTCTGTCCGTTCGGGTCAAACACTATTAGTCTGTGAGAAGAGTGACTGTGAAAAATGCATCCCTCTCATTTTATATATCTGGTGATACACGGGCCTCTGGCCAAAAAACTTGTTCAGCAAAAAAAGTTCAACCAGGCTCATTTTTAAATGCAACACAATTGAACTTGGTCCAGTAAGTTGCTGCATCGGCCAGTCAAAATGCAAGCCCACGTCCCATAGTGGACTGCTTCACACTGGCTATTGTATCCCCGCTGTTTACCACAATAATACAGCAGATGTCACTATAACTTTGGGGTCACTAGTGGAGTTTCCGTGCATGTGCGCTGCAAATGTTATTCAAATACGCCGCATATCAACAAAACAAAATGCAAATCAGTGTGTGTCTCTGTCCACCATCACTTTGCTGCCCACACCAAGACAAACAACATGCATCAGTAAAAGTCTAACTCAAACTATGAGGAACAAAAAACATTAAATAGAAGATTTAATAATAATAATTGTGATTAAAGCAGCTTAAATATGTATAAAAATATAATAACGATTTAGAGCGTCTAATTAACCTCTGCGTGTTTTTGCACTGTGGGAGGAAAGCAGATTACACGGGGGAACATGCAAACTCCATGCAGAAATGCCTTCGGTCAGACCATGCCGTGAACCCAGTAGTCTTCTTGCTGCAAGGCAAAAGTGCTGGCCACTACTCCACCATGTCGCCCACATGTCACATTCAGTTAAGCGCAAAAAATGTATTGCTTGTACAAAAATTCCACTCACTCATTCACTAGGGAGCAGCTCCACCA
Organism: Solea solea; assembly: GCF_958295425.1. Taxonomy (NCBI): domain Eukaryota; kingdom Metazoa; phylum Chordata; class Actinopteri; order Pleuronectiformes; family Soleidae; genus Solea; species Solea solea. The sequence goes on from NC_081152.1 coordinate 6,137,007, forward strand.
TTAACATCTATTGATTCTCACAGTGATAATCCAGCACAATCGGTTTACTCTGAGGATTTGCTGATTCAAGGATATTTTATATTGATTATATTTATAGGTGAGATTAATTATTTGAAAAATGCAACTACCAATATCTGCCAAAAACTGTAGCGTGCCATTTTTAAATATTTGTATTTATACATTTTTAAATATTTGTATTTAGAGATTTTTAAATATTTGTATTTAGAGATTTTTAAATATTTTTATTTATAAATGTTTTAATATTTTTATTTATAATTGTTGTAATATTTATTTATACATTTTTTAATATTTTTATTTATAAATGTATAAATAAAACAACTCTCTGCATGTGCCAAACACAACACGGCTGCTGCTGTTCCTGCACCACGCAGCTCCATATTCCCTGGATGAAGTCTGGAAGTGTAATGACTTCAGTAGTGAGGGGTTAATTACTGCTGCTTGCACAACACAGAAAAGTCACTGCTTGTCATTGAAAATGCACCCCGGGGGGGGGGGGGGCCCTTTTCTTCGGGGCCCCAAGCATTTGCCTGGTATGTCTGTCCTGTCAGTGCCTCTGGTGTAATGCTACGTTACGCTGTCTCTGAATGTGTGCTTGAGTGTGAAGAGCCACAATGGGAGAGAGAAGCCACAGTGTTTTGGTAATAGAAGTTACACACTGGAGCTTTAAATCACTGAGATGTTTTCAAAGTGCTATTCACTGAACATCTATTTGTCTGAGGGCCTGATTGACGACTCTTTCCACAAATTCATCCATCATTCAGGGCTGATTTCTCTCCCTAAAATGAGTCAATGTGGACCAGTGTGCATTCAGTGGCAATCATGAGAAACAGTGGAGGGATTGAGACGTGGGTTGTCAGGGAATCGAGGATGAATTTAGTCGGCCGAGTCTGGAATTGACAGGCAGAGCTGAGAGGTTGTTGGGTAAGTGGTCCCATCATGGCGTCTCTCTGTGTGGTCCCGCCTCAGCCTGGGTACGAGTTAACAGCTTTCTGTTGAGGCAGACTGAGTGGGGTGTTTGTATCGAGGCGGCAGAGATCCTGCGTGTCACAGTTTGTCGTCAGTCCTCACAAACGTGTTGACACGTCCTGTCAGTCTGCCTCTACCTCCTCCAGTTGGCAGGTAGATTCCTTGTTGGCAGGTTTATTTTCCCCTTGTCTCACAGCGAAGGGCACCACATCATATCAGTGTGTGTGTGTGTGTGTGTGTGTGTGTTGCTGCGTGCAGGTGCAGTGACTATGCATATCTAATATGTGTGACTGTGCCAGGCTGGCTTGGATAATGTTTTCATTTGGCCCAGAAAATGCTGACCTCTGAAACTGATGATCAGTGTTTCCTCCAAGGTTTTTCCCCCCTTTGAATGTTTGCTCAGACCGAGAGACAGTACTCTGCGTGCAGATTGTGGTCACCTCTCCGACCTCCTTATTGCACAGTTGATGGATTCAGACATTTACTGTAACTCTATGTCCAAGGACGCTACAACATCAAAACACTGAAGTGAAGATAAGAATGGATTTATATGCTCTGTCTGGATTTATAGTCCAACACCAAGTCAGCATAAATCCTGAAAGACTGATATGATTTAGTTTTATGTGCAATCACTCATGAGAGGAACCTACAGTCCAGACACAGGATATTTTCTGTTTTCACTTTGGAAAAATGTTGGTCTTTTGTGGACCCCTCTCACACGATGTTATTCAGGATCAGAGGCTTTGTTTTACTTTAGCATTTAGCGCGCGCACAGAACCAGGGAATGGTTGCCCTCACTCACTCTATTTGTATATGTAAAACAATGTTAGGGGGATTGTTTCACCTGAGCCACAGATGTGTTCCATGGAAGAGACAACAACCTAAGCCTGTTTGGTTTACCAGAGAAACACCAGGCTGCTACACCTGATAATCATACACGTTATTGATCTTTAACCTTTAATGTGCTCGAGCCGTCCATCCAAATCCAATGCACTTGAATGTTTTCAGCTACAGCAGCAGAATGGCTCAAGATTATGATGAATCCTAATGACTTTGAACATCCTCTAACTTTCACTGTAGCATCAAGCAGCAAATCAGGGCAGGCAAATCAGGAAATTGCCTGGGGCCCCAAGATGGGAGAAGACCCCCTTGAACAGATTGCACCCTTAAATTTTATTTTCGGGTACTGTATGTACAATTAAACTTTGGTTGAAGACATCATAACTAGGCCAGTGGCTACTAGCAAGATTAATTTTTTTGTGTCATCAACCTGCAGCCCAGATTTTGGAGCCACACGCAAAGAGCGTGTTCTCTTCTTCTTTGGTAGGAATACGGCCTATTCCCTGCGTCCAGACTTGTACCGCCACCTAATGGGGAAGTTGGATACTGCAGGACCCTGACACGGTATGCAACACGCTTTGGCAAGATAGACGTCCAGTATAGATTATGAAGAATGAAAGAAAGAAAGAAAGAAAGACAGAAAGAAAGATTTTAAGGCTATAAAAACCAAACCATTTCTATAGTAAAATCATTGTTAAGACAAGGTTTACTGCTCATTGTTCGATGCATACAGCTGTACAAGTAACATGTGTATTGGCTGACACAGACTGATAACCTTGTTGAAAGGCCTCTGTTTTGTTGCTCGCAGTATTTATTGTAACGTGTGTTATCGTACAAACATAATGACACTTGAAGATGATGAAAGCGGTGGCCAATTTGAGTAAACAGTAGATGATTGGTTTGATTAATGGAAGAAAGTCCATATTATAGTAGTATGTGAAATGAAACATCTGCGGTGGGTCGTTTCCAAATGACGTCACCCCCCCCAACTGAACTTCTAACTCTCGCAGAGGAACTCAGCCCAGACGGCAAAGGACACAGTCCGTCACAACATACATTGTAGTTTATAAAAGTTAAAAAGTGAAGTGAACTTTGGTGTGTAGGTAACAGATGTGACAGATGTGCAGTCGTAGTCTGTAGGCTGTATCTTGGCTGCTTCCACTCACTTGATGATATAATAACACAGGAAGACAAAGTTGCCATGGCCATGAACTGTGTCATACTCCACAGTGATCGGAAGAATGACCTAAAAGTCAAATTTGCATTGCCAGCAGCATGGGATCAAGGGATTGCATTGATTATTCATTATTTCGTTTGAATAATCATTGCAATCCCTCAATATTGCTTCCAACACTTCAATAAATATCAGATGGATTTCCATTAATTGTATGAATATGCATGATCAACATCAATCCTGACTATTTCTCTGGCACTTTTATCTCCTTTTTATTTTGTACATCTAGTGTCAGAAAAGAACAGAATATGATGTATGTACTTGAATGAATTGTTGATGGTAGTTAGTCTCTGTGTGTTTGCCCTGCCCAGTGAATGTCTTAATGTATGTACTTTATTTAACCGTGTAGTACATGATAGTAAGTTAAAGGTGCAGTAGGCGGGATATTTCTGGCATTACTGTATGACAATAATTCTATATTACTGTTTATCTTGGGATCACACAACAGCAATCTGTTCAACGGTGGACTCACAAGTAAACGCAACCGGATGTGCTCGGACTAGTGCCCGCACCAGGAGGCGCTACGGTGGTGAGAGGAGTGGTGAGGTTTTCTGATGACATCATCAGCATAGGGAAGTGCCGATCCGCTTCGCAGAGCCCAGGAAAACAATAAAACCCTATTTTCTCAGCAGTGGCTGAAACTTTAGGGTTTCATAAACGAGGTAATGACGCAGATACACACACACATACACAGCGTTAATTGGAGCTTCCGGTCTATGTCGCCTTTAACACTCGACAATGGGCAGGACTGACGCTTAGTTCTAGAAGGAGCTGTCGGAAGTGAGCAGTGTCTGCCATGGCCAGTGATGTGATGTGCACTATGTCCACCAAAAAACATCAACAACTGGGAGAACACGTTTGTCCAAGAGCTACATTTAAGCCGTATAATGTTAGCGCTAAATGCATAAATGTGATTTGATTGGCTGACGCGAGCTGGCACAAGCACGCACTTGTGCCACAAAGTTATTCAACCACGCAATGCAAGCAAAGTGAAGTTTCAGTCGTCGACGCCACCAACACCACCTCAGAAAACCTCGCTCTAAAATCTCAACGAGAAATACTTAAAGCAGAATGTCACTGTACAACTTTCCAGCACGAACACGCTTCCCTCTCTCCTCACTTGCAGTCCTCCTCCCCTTTCACTCAGGCCTCTGCTGTCTCTGCCTGTAACACATCTTTCAAGTGACGGAGGAATCTCCCCGTCAAAATGTGCTTGCTATTCCTTCCAGGAGAGGATTGATGTGCCTCCCCGTCTCTGTGACTGACAGAGCATAAAAACAGCTAAATGCATGGCTCAGAGCTGGCTGGCAGCCGGGCTCTGTGCGCAGGCAGCGGCTGCACTCACACTGATGTCCTGGGGGCCTGTGAGAGATGAACGAAGGCCGGGGGCTGGCACTGTTCTCGTACGCCTACACCCCTGATGTAGAGACACACAGCGCGGGCTTCTATTCTGAGCCGTGCATGTAATTTGGCGGGACGTTTCAGTGGAATTAACTTGTAATCTTAATTAATTCATGAACATTTGGACACATTTTGGAATCACGTCCAATGTCTCCAATGATAGATGTCACAGCACGTGTTCAATTCCTGCTTTGTGATGCCCAGAAGGGAGGAAGACTGATCCAGACAAATTAAGAAATGCAGTCATAAACCTAATTTTATTCCATATTAGGACATTTTGTAACACAAAAACAGAGCACAATGATATACAGGTTACACCAGTATCAGTCCTATTCTCAGTGATTCCATTTGCCCTACTTGTTTGCTTGCAACTCTTTGTTAGGCCACTCTCCGCTTTAGGCAAGCTTATGTCTCCACCTGCTGGTGACATTCAGTATCTCACCATAAGAATTCAGAACTGTTTTATGCAGCAGGAATTACATCAATAGATGTATATCTATGTATAATTTAATCATGTAAAACTAATCTAGAGTACCTTGGGGTTTTTTTTATAGTCAAAATGATTTTTCCTGTACAGTATATCATTAAAATATGTAGATAGTTTATTGCAAATGCTTCATTAACCCCTTAAATGTTAATATTTGGTCAAATGTTTCGACAATTCGAGAAAAGGAAAATGTATTTTTAGTTGAGAAACTGTTAAATATGACAATATACACTGTTCTGTATGCGGTGTTTGTTTTAGTTTTTGTCTGTTTTATGAGCTTTTCATGTTTGTTTAAGTTGAGAGAAAGATTTGGATGGTTATAAGGCAAATATTTAGGTAGCATTTCAATGTAAAATATTCTTTCCAGCACTGCAAAATAAAGAGACATCTTCATCCTTTCAATGTTTTCTTTATTTTCTCTATTGTTTGCATCAAAACAAGAGGGACTAAAAAAAAACATACAAACATACATATTTTCACACATTTAGGGAACGTTAACAAATGGGATCAGTAACTTCATGTAACTTCATGTACATTTGTGTACATCTTCAAACGCTCCAGACTCCGGTGTGTGTGATCTGTCTTAGACAAACATGTTCTGTTAATGAACTATAAAAAAAATAAAACATTTGCAAAATCTATATACAGAGTGTGCATATCTGTCGTAAAATAAGAACCTCACAACAAAAACAAATACTGTCGTTAATGGACTCTAAAATTGATTATCCATACGTTGCATATTGTAACACAAATACATGTGTGAGACATTAACTCTTTATGTCAATGACAAAGTGACTGCAGCCGGACAGACTGGAGGACCGTTAGTCGACCACCTGCAGGACGTCAACAGCCTTGATGTGCTTGGACTAGGTGGAGTCGGCCTTGTTACGACCCCCTTTCTCTGCTGCACTCGTTTTTTCACAGTAGTCTTGCTGACCGCTCTTTTGGTGACCAAACTCAAAGCCGATCCTGAGTTCTCCCATCTGACAGCGGGGGAGAACGTCCGGGATCCACTCGATCACAAACGGACTGGCCTCCTTCTGCTCGGGCGTGCCGGGTCCTGGCGGACACACAGTGTGTAGATGTGTGAAAACTGAGTCTCGTATCACCTCATTTTGAAAATGTGTGAAAATGTGCGATCTTAAGGTCGCGCAGGAAGTGAAGATCAGAGACGGAGCTAATTTCCAAAAGGATGGGTGTGATTTAGTTTTCTCCAGGTTCTCCGGTTTCCTCCCGCAGTCCAAAAACATGTAGATTTAGGGATTAGGCAAATTGGACAATCTAAGGTTGTTTTCACACCAAATAGTCTGCTAGACTCAGCCGGTCAGAGTTTGCTTTCACACTTTTTGAATAACGTAATCCACTCCTTGCCTGAGGAGCTGCATCAAGAATGACTAATTATTACTATTTATTATTAATTGAAGGAGAAGACAAGAAAACTCACTCATCTATTGGTTAATGCAGGGCAACTTGTTTCCTCCACATGAAATCGGTCTTGGGTTTGTTTTTATGCGAACATACGACATACGCACTGCAACAATAGGCTCAGACATTTCTCCCGGCTATCGTTCTACACGCACGTATGTTTTGGTTGCGTTTACCCACAACACCCTGCATTGAAGTCCAGGATAAAGTGGTAGAGGATTGATGGAAGGATGGATGGTGTATCGATAAATGTATCGTTAAGGAATCAGTATCAAAGTCCAGATATCAATATCATATTTTGAATCAATGCTCAGCCTTAACTGACACTCACCGACTTTGAGGAAGGTGCGGAATTCCATCGGTCGTATCGTCTGCGGCCGGTCGGTCCTGTATCCCTCTGGTAACTCTGGTTCAGGCGGAGGGTCGGGGCAGCGGAAACATGAATAAGATCCATCCATGTTTTTGACGAAACTCTGATGGAGCTCCAGAGGAAGCTGTGTACGGACGGAGAGGTGGAGAGTTTTATTGGCTAACTGGGTAATTACAGGAATCATTCTCTAATAAAGCTTCAACACAGGCAGGGCTGTATGTAGCTTAAATCCAGAGCCTTTTGCTGAAGTTTATTGCCCTCGATTCAATTTTGTATAAAAGTAGATGAACACTAATACATGAATCAACTTACATCTTTGACAGCTTTATCAAACAAGAAAATTATCATTCAGCTATAAATGTCGTTGGCAAGTAGAGGGTTTTATAAAGGACACGTCGCTTCATTCTCAGTGATCGTTCTCAGTGTGAGGTAAAGTGTGTTTACCTCTGGAGTGTCAAAGATGCGTTTGACCTGCATGAGGTTGGTGATGTGCCAGGTGTACTTGGAGAAAGAGCTGACAGGAAGTCCATCGTTCCTCACAAACGCTGACGTCCACAGGAAGAGACACAGAGGATCCACATTTATCAGAATATAAAGAGATTTATTTAAGATCAGTGGTTCACAACATAGGGGACAGGTCTCTTTAAAGATTCATAGGATAAATATGAGCAGTCAGGAAAGGATTTTCAGGTAGACAAATGTAGAAAAACCTAAGAAAATCTACTGATCATAACTTAGTGACTATATTTCCACACCTGTTGTAAAGTTTGGCAGCCTCCTCTTCTTTGATCCGAGGGACAGACGATGCTGCAGCGCGTTAAAGAAGTCTTGGGGGACGTGGTACACGAGAGGCTGTGGTTTCCCTGATGGGCAAACATGGACGACACACTGTTAAATTTGATTTCACATTAGATGAGAAGGATTATTCCACTTTATATACATATATATACACATATATATGTATATAAAGTAAATATACATATGTATATATATATATATATATATATATATATATATATATATACATATATATAAAGTAAATATATATATATATTGCTCCTTATTGTAGCAATCCTCTCTTCTTATCCTCTCTTCTCTTCTTATATTCTTATATAGCCTTAGCTTTACCATCACACTGGTAGTGCATCATCTGGTGGATCCTCTCTGTGACGCTTGCCAGCCACTGTTGGAAACCCAACGTCACTGTGTGCTCGTCCACTGCCTGTGTCCCACCTGGAACAGAAACACACACACACACGACACGATCAAACATCTGCAAAGTCTCATTCACCTCTGTAACAGTTCCGTTACAGAGGTGTGTATGTGCTCTAATACACGTGTCAATCACACTTTTATTAAAACAGTGAATGAGAGTTAGTGCTGTGGGACCAGACGTCTGAGATAGTGTATTGCTCTTTGACAAAGTGGTTTTTATGCAGCAGCAACACAAGGAGGAAAAGAGAGGGAATGAACATGTGGGACAGAGAAGTATTCATTGCCTCCAGTTCACCAGCACCAAGTATTCCTCCAGCCCAGAGGCAGAGATCACTGAGGAGACTCCACCACAGGCAGGAAATTAAAAGAGCAACAACAGAAGCAGAAGGAAGGAAAACGGAAGCTTCAAACAAACATGCAGAGCAGAAATGGCATACATTAATAAGTGAGCATGCTTTTTATCAAGTCTCTCAGTAGGCATCATGATGAAAGTACCAGAAAGGGATTCATCTTGACGAAGTTTCTTTGCTTTATGAAGAGAGTTGGCTGGTTCGGCCTGATGCAAAGTCTTATCGCTGTGACCGGTTAGAACAGTGGAAGCAGCCGTCTGCTCAACTGAGTGAGAGGAGAAACACACAGTGACACAAACAATACTCAACAGTAGTGAATTAAAGGAGCCATTTCATGCCACAGTTGTTATTGCTTTCTTGCCAAGGCGACAAGATTATTATCTTATCTTAGCACAAAGACTGGAAAACACCCTTGACACTTCAATTTATCATCACACTCTCTCATAATCTTCAACCTAGGTGTTCCTCTGAATAATTGAATAGCTAAGGATTATGAGCATGGAGAATTTAGGTTCTTTTTTGTCCTATAGAATATTTCGCAGTAGCACAACTAAATCAGTGACATCTGTAGAGATTGTGGCTCCATGAAGTGTAAGAATGAGTAGTATGCAAAACGCTCACTCTTTCTTTCTCTATTCAATTTCTGCAACTAAGTCTTGCTAAATGTTACGCACTGGACCTTTAACAGATACTGTCTTTATCCAGATAAAGATCATTTAATTTATCCACAGCAAGCAGGGTTTCCAGCATGAACACAAATAAGAATGTTTCCCAAAATGATTATTCTCTTAAACGGTTTGACGTTGACAGTGAACATACCACTGGGCGTGTAGCCGATGAACGGAGCGAACTCAGAGGCCAACTTCTCGTCACTCGCAAAAGCGCACACGCAGGCGTAGAAGTGGAGGCAGGGCTGTGGCGCCGTCGAGCTGGTGGATGAGTGAAAGCCGGCGACTCCACCTGTTCCATCAACACCTGGTTTGTTTCTTCTGCTGATGCTGACCTGGCAGGCACAGTGGAAGATGCCGTGCTGCTGCTGCTGCTGCATCTCTCTGCCTCTTTTCTCACTCTTTAAAGCCTCAGACAGTCCACCCGCACCAACAGAGAGATGCAGAAGCCCCAGAGGATGCTGGGAATCTGTGTGACACTTCACCACCAGCGTGTCCTTCGAAACGCGCTGCACCAGCGGTCCTGGAGACTCCGTGGCCAGCCTCCACAGCTCCTCCCTGGCCTGGATGGAGGCCTGCAGACCCTCAAGGACGGAGCTCTTCAGGGTGAGCGGTGTTGCGCTGCTCTGACACTCAATGGCTTGTTTGATGTGGACGCAGAGACTGTCAGAGGACTGTTTGGAGCTGGTCACCGACGCGTCTGCCTCACCCTGGTTCGACCGCTGACCCTGTTTGCAAGAAGGCAAAAAGCAGCGGCCGAGGTTGATCCGGGTCAGCAGGGTGGCGCCGTCACCGGTTGCGATAGCAGTGTCTGTTGGGACGAGCTCAACAAAGCCCAGCTGTGTAGCTGTGGAACCTCTTCCTCTGTGGCACACCGAAAACACCTGAACTCCTCCCCCTGAGCCACCGCCCAGGACGCCTCCTCCCTCGTGCTCTTTCCCGTCTCTCTCCTCACTGTCTATTATCACTTTCACCACCTCCACCGCACATTTCTTTCTGTTTCTACCTGCTGCCGAGGCATTTCTGAGGGACACGCCGCAGGCCTTGTTCTTGCAGCTGAGCCCCCGGGTGCCATTGTAGACACCACACTGGGGACACCTACGAATGCCCCGCAGGGTGGCCCTGCCCAGGTTGGAGAGGAAGGCAGGAGTCATGGATGTGGTCTTTCTGCATTCTCGCTGCTTTGAGGCCAAGTTGGCCTGAGTGGTCAGAGTCTGTGGCATGGAGGCTGAGACCAGGCTCGGTGAGGAGGACATCATTACTTCTGTCTCCATTTTGGGTCTGAGAGATTAACTGGAAGAGAGGGGAATCAAAAGAAGGAAAAAGGAAAGATGAAATTAAGGTGGCAGGAGTGATTTGATGTCTAATTCTAATGAGATAATATATCATCATTATTATTATTATTATTATTATTATCATTATTATTATTATTTAATCACTGTTTAATCAAGACCTGAAGTCATGACTGGATTGTTTACAAGTCAGAAATATTCTGATTTGTCCTCATTCGTGATGGAAGAAGTGTTTAGATCATTAACTACAATAACAGTAGGAATTATAAGTATAATAGAAATGTCTTAACACTCCATTACAAGTACAGGTCCTACAGTATTAGTATTAGTATTCATGTACAACTTAAAAACATGTACTGGGTTGAGTGTTTCATATTCCTTTGCCATATATGATATTGTTTATGAGACAAAACAATATTCGTTATCAAGTAATATGCTATGGCGTTTCATAGTGAATTCATATCATTCATTTATTTATTGAGAAAATAAGCTGCAGATTCTTGCAAAATGAAAATAACAATTACTTGTAGCTGTGCTGTGTATTATTCTCTAATAATATATATAATGAAGAAATAATTGCTGTTGAACGTTTAGTCAAAAGTGATGACGTTATTATAGCTGTGGAAAAAAAAATGTAGTGTGGTATAAAGCACAATATTTCAGTGTGACATGCTAAAATGTACAAGTGTATTTAATTTACGTATCATGAAGAGGAACTACTGCACTTCAGCGTGTTATTGCTGAATTGTTTATTAATATCATAAATTAAAGTTAGAAAACATTATTTTTTTAAAAAAATATGCCAATAACGTGGTTCAACTTAAATTAAAACCCACACAGTTTTGCTGTCAGTGGTTAAAACGACATCCCTCTGACGTCGCACGCGCAGGTTTTCAACACACAACCTACTGCGCATCTGTGTGTGAGTGTGTTTTTAAAAATCATACGTTCAAACTACCTGTGCTCTGCTGCCGTCTGGCCTCCAAAAACCGCCTCAACCGTCGCCATTCCTCCTTACATCCCGACAACTGCATTGCGCCTGTAACGACAGTGCCCATTGGCCGGACAAGACCACGTGACACGGGGGCTGAAGCACACGTGGTTTGGAGGGGAGGGAGCAGGGGGCGGGACGCGGGAGAGGACCGTGAAGGCCTCATGGGAGCTGTAGTTTTACATACGCTGACGCCAGTTTTTTTTCATTTTAATTTGGAATATCAAAGTCTCCGGCTATTCACAGCGTTTTTTATATTTTAATTTGGAATATCAAAGTCTCCGGCTATAAGATAATAGTAAGTAGTGATTTTTTTTAATGTTATGTATATAAATAGTGTAATTTAAAATGTTGTGGATGTGAGATTTTTTGCCCTTTTAATCCAACCTAAACCAGATTTTAATGTACCCTCCATTTTCCAGCAGATGCTGGATACATATTATGGTTGTGTCTATTGATCTCTCATGAATTGATTTCATCTCAGCTTGTAGGACACATAATAACAGACCATGTTGCTCCTTGACATGATAACAGAACCTGAATGAAGTGGATCCTGCTCCTGAATTCAACATTCTCACACACTCTTAATCTGCATCTGATCGGAGCTGCACACTGTACATTCCAGAGTGCAAGTATTTAGACTTTTTTTCTTATTATTGTAATTTATACTTTATCATGCATTAGTCAAGTAGTCAAATTAAAAAATTATAAATGTTTTGGGGGGGGTTTTAAACCTCAATTTCATCAACAACTTTGTGGTGAAAGATACAAGATTACTGGCAATTATGTTTACCATGTATAATAATACCTTCTTCATCACCAAATATTCTGTGACTCAAACTTTAAACTGAATAGCACACATCTGACATCACACTAAGTCTCTGGTAACTGTGCCAAGCATCTTTCTATCATCACGTTCACCAGTTGCACCAACATTGTTACCAAACACATTGGACACAATGCTCTGTAAACAAAATCACACCAACTGTCAAATTCCACCTGGTTTTAAACATCAGATGCAAACATTGTAAATGTGAGCTGTTTGAAGCATCAGCATTTTTAATGGGACAAAGCAAAAACACAAACCATGTGACTGAAGCATCAACACAAACTGCCCTTTGCCAAAACATAGGTTGAAAACATTCGTAGGCATCGCCTCCTCTCACATGATTATTACTTTTTTTTTTTTTTGGTTAAATTAAAAGTAATTCATTGATAAGGCAACACAATGGATTTTCTCTACTACATTAAAAAGAACGGTGGCCTCAGTGCAAAAATCTGATTCTTGTGAGGTTTCTCTACAAAAACAATCGTCATTTAGGTTTGAAAGTAGAATAACTTAAATGATGCATTACTTATTAGTCTAAAGGCGTTTGCATTGCATAGCAATGCTGCTTGTCCTCCAAGCGTCTGGAAGAATCAGATGTTGCACTGTCTCTACTGTACACAGACCAGCACTGGACAGGGATGCTACTGTCAAACAGCTGTTTGTGGAATCCATTTCCCCAACCAGAAGCAAGCACGCTTCCTTTTATTAACATGTTGTCTTTATACAGATTCAGTACAATTGAACAGACTGTTTGGTTATTTACATAAAAACAGACTTCCAAATGAAATTACAAAAGAAGGTGGAATGCAAAAACATAAAAAACCCTAGTATTTCAAATTATGTGAAAAGATAACCTTAAGTATTTGTGCAATAGTTGTCTGCCTAAAGTAAGGTAAGAGTGGCAGTAGTCCCTGCAATTGGTTTATTTGAGATATTGAAAATCTAATTCAAAAATAAGGTTGACAGTTGACAGCCACTTAGTGTTTTATAAACAAACATAAAAGGTTTCACATCTCACATGGTGTCACTGCAACATTTCTTTATAAGACAGTCCTGAAATGAAACAACAACAAAAGAAAGAAGCTTTTATACAATGTCATCAATTTGCTCAAAACAAAAAGGGGGAAGAGAATGATGCTTTGTCGATTATAGCTGTAGCAAAAAAAAAAGAAAAGAAAAAAACACGGTGGTGCAGTCCTTTCTGTCTCAGGGGAAGATGAACTGGACGTTGTCTTGTGTGTAAAAGCATCAGTTCATGCACACACATAAGCACACACACACACATTTCATATCCTCAGACTGGACTCTCAGTCTGTTCAGTCCGTTTCAGGGAGATGACGTGAAGGAGAGCTGAAAATCTACTTGTTTTGTTTCTTTGTGGCGTCTGCTTTCCCTAACCCTGCCTGTCTCTACTCAGTGATTCCCTACGTTTCACAGAATGACTTTACAACAACCTGAGAACTTCCTTGGACTTGAGTTTCACGTTAGTAACAGGTGGTTCAATCGAGGTTCCAAATGAGAATGAAGTTTTATTTTAAATTACACTCCTCACTTGACTCATCTTTGTGACTTTGTTGTATTTGTTGTAGTTGTTGACTGTGGACTGTAGAGTATTTTGTGTGGCAAAGTTGTTTGTCTCTCCTCCCTGCATGATTGTTAAACACTGGTATTAATCTCTGCCCTTGCTCTTTGGCTCTGATGGGGCTGAATACAAACTACACCTGCTGTTTGTTTTACTATCAATTTCCTTTGCCAATATTTTTTTTTAAATTAATTCATGGCTGTGACAGAAGAAATGTTGCTGTTGTATAATTTACATTTGCACCAAATAATAAAATGGGCCCAGGGACACACAAAAGCTGTTCTGACAGTGTGTAAGTGTTCTGGCGTGGAGAGTTTTCATTACACAGTTGCAGATTTGGGCAGTGGGCGAAGATTATGGGCTGGTCAGGCTGATATAAAAATGGTGCACCAGCCAGCCTAACAGAGAATAATATTTGTGTGGTAACAGAGAGAGAGCACATCTAATGCACTTCTTCCCCAGCAGAGTATCATCCTTGAGACCTCAGAGGCTTAGAACGAGGGCTACGGTGATCGGTGATCAGTGGGTGTGGTAGCCGGCGGCGCTCATGCCAGCCTGGTTGGTCAGCATCGTTCCGTTGACTCCCTGCCCGGGCTCCACCATGCCACCGTTGCTCATGGCTCCCACTCCTGTCCATCCGGCACCAGCATGTAAATGACTGTAAGAGCAGACGGAAATACAAAGTTAAACAGAATGGAGGGTTTCAAACTGAAGTTTGTCAATCGCTCTAAGTGATTTTACATCACAGCAAACAGGAAGTTCTTAATGCACTGCTGCCTCCATCAGTTCATTCAAATGTGTTGTCTTCAGTGTTTGAAATCCTGTTTGGATTTATGTAAGTGACCCAAATATACCGAACTATACAGCAGTAAGCCACCCTAACCCTTTGGTTAGTCAGCATTTCATCAAATATAGTGATTTGAACTGGTTTCAATGTGCACATTTTTGGGCGTAAGGTGTGTTAGTGTGAGTATTTTAGTTATATTAGTAGTTTACAATAGACTAAAAATAAAAAAAATAAAAAATGCATAGCCTGGCATACATTTTTAAGGTGTATTTAAGGGAGTGGATTGGTTAGGTGTTTTCCATTCAGATTATTATTATACTTCCTCTTGCACTCGCTCCTCTTTGAGTACTGAAGCTTCCAAGTTTTTTTTTCTTCTTACCTTTCACATGATATAACAGTTAAGCTTCTGTGCTAGTTGTTGTCTAATTGATCAGCTGCGTGCTTCAGGCAGAAGCTTAAGATAAAGCACACTCCTCTGGTACTCACTTGTAGCCCTGCTGATCCCAGGTCTGTCCATAGACTCCGTAGCTCGGCACCTGCCATCCATTGGGCACATACTGGCCAATCTGCTGCGTGTTACTGTACCACTGACCCCACTGACTGTAGGGCTGTGCTGCGAAGCTCACTGTGTTCTGCTGACATTCAGAATAGTATTTTAAGAGGGAGAATATCAAGTGACAGCAGCATCACACAACTGTAAATTTAGGGCTTTGCGGTCAAGTAAACATGCACTTTAACAGCCCATTAGCAGGCGTTTGACATCCATTACATTGTGTTGGAGATGATCCTTGTTCATACCTGTGGCATATGTACCTGCTGAATGGGGCTGACCATGTCTGCTGTTTCTTTGCCCCAGTAACACTTAACAATATAACCCTCTATGGACGTGCCATTGACGGAAACAATGGCGTGAGCTGCCGCTTCATGGGAGTTGAACCTTCACACACACACACACAGAGAAGAGTACAGAAATTAGATTGCGATACATCACGTCATATGATATTATGTAACACTGTCATTCCAAAAGTCATCTCACCTCACAAATGAGTAGCCTTTGTCTGGGAAAACACGGATCTCCATTATTTGGCCAAAGGGTGAGAAGGTCTGCCTCATGATTTGCTCTGTGAACAAAAAGAAAAGGGTTTATGTTATGTATTGTGTTCATATTGTGTATGTAAACGCAGCGTTCTGGCGACAATGGAAAAGTATGTGCATAGCAGTCTGTGAGGTCAAGTTATGAAACGGTTTGGCGCTGGAGCTAAAAACAAAGTACAAACAAAAGCTGAAAAAGATTTGTAGATATCATAGTATAGTCATTATATATGGACGCACACATACACAGGGTATGTGTGGGATATATGTGTGTGTTTTTCGGTCCTTTTGTCTTTCTATCGTTTGCATATTTTCATATATGTGTTTTTATTTTACTTAAATAAAATAATTCATTTACATTCACATCACTTCATTTGCAAGCAAACCTCCCTATGCCACCGCTTCATCTCACTGATAGGAAATCCATGACTCACCTGTAAGACCTGTTGTGACTCCACCACAATACACGGTGCAGTTGCTGGGGCTGGACTGACCCACCACCTCATCAAAAGACAGCTGCTTGGTATTAGTTGCTACAAAAAAAAGAGACAGTTTATATTTAACCGCCATAAGTTGACAGCATATGTTTTATGAACATGTTCAATGTTATTTCCTTAACTGTATGATAGTCAAAATGACTAAGTATGAAAGATACTATGAGAGCAAACCAGAGGGAATATTAAGGCCTAGAATTATTTACAGAGTGCATTTTTATGGCTTTCAAGTATGTAGATACCCTGACATGACTGACAGGCACACAAGTAAACAACTCTTAGTATATGATATTACATATAAATGAATAGACAGCTGTTGATCAATGGTGCTTTTTCTTGGTTCTTGTAGACAGTGATAAGAAAATCACAGCAATTACAGCAAACAATCAAGTGGAAAATGCAGTTCTTGACCCAAGTTCATCGCCAGCATTTGATGCATGTGACTGAAACACTGACATATACTTTATATTATCCATTCAAGGCAAAAAAAAGCTTGATCACAGGGTGTTTGATTCCTCAGAACAACGCTTGTCTTTGCATGCAAGTATTTATACTCCAAAACTAAATCATGTATTGATGCGTCAAATATGCAATCATTCTTTTATAAAGGAATAAAATGCATGTGACCAACACAAACTAAAACTTGAGCATTTACACAGTTTATACATTTATTGTTAATAGTGCTATGACAAATCAATGGATAATGTCTGTAAAATTGCCAGTCAACAAAAGCAATCACTCTATTCTATTCCCTGCCTCAATAAATTACAGCGAGGCAGTGTTTACAAAACACAATAAAATGGAATTGTATTGACGCTGGTGATCTTTTCCCCCCCGTGGCAGTCGAATGTCTGCTGTGAATCTGTTGTTGTGCACAAGGCACAGTGGTGTGATGGACTGATATTTGCTGCATTCTGCAGTCTCACCTTTAGATGTCACTGATTCTCACGCTTACAACACTTGAACGTTGTTTTAAAAATTTAAAAAAGAAAAACATTCCAAAAATAAACATATTTAGTGTATGGCAGTGGGTAAAATGTTAAGGACATAAACCAACCTTGAACTGATGCATTCATAATGTGTGTGTATGCCTATGGTGCACCACTGAGAGCTGCCTGAAGCAAAGGCCACTGTTCAATCTAAATGTAATTACAGCGGACTTACTTTCATTCGTAGTTTTAGGAGCAGGCTTCCTTGTGGCCCAGTTGGTCCTGATCTGCCTGCCTCCCAGCCACTGCCCTCCCATCTGCTGTATGGCATTCTCTGCATCCTGATTACACAGACAAGGGAAACACAGTACATACTCTTGAGTCACTGACGTTAAATTCAAAGCATGTCACTGTGAACTCAACACACAAAGAACCTGCTAATGTTTTCTTAGTCCTCTAACCCACAAGCACTACAGACACACTTACCCATTTGTTGAAGAAGGACACAAAGCCATAGCCTTTAGATTTACCTGTGGCCATGTCTTTCACCACTCGACAATCCCTGTAGACAAATATGACACACCGTTTGTCAAGAAATGCACAAACTCAATGACATTTCATCTTGTTTGTTTTTTACATACGTACATATACACATTGCAGGTGAATAAAGGTTAATAACAATTAAATAATACTAATATATGTGTATTTCAAAGCCTGATATTAATTATTCCTTGTTGCTACAGAGAAAAATCTGCGCTAAAATTCCACAATGTAAAAAAGACATAATTATAAAGACCAATAATAATAATAATAATGATAATAATAATAATAATAATAATAATAATAATAATGGTGAGAATTAACTCACGATATTTTCCCAAAAGGAGCAAAGGCTGCTCTTATGTCATCCGTGGTAATCTCGGGACTTAGATCTCCAACAAAAACATGGAAGTGACCTAAAAACACAGTGTGAGGGAACTGTTTTACTTACAATTTAATGGGACAATGCACCTTCTGACGGGCAGGTTTTGTTTCCCGAGAGGAGTTTTTATTACTACTGCGATGTGCTACTTACTGCTTGTGTCTTTCTTTTGGCTGGTCGGCGTCGTGGCCCAGTTGACCTTGACCTCCTGTAAGAAAGACAGATGTAGAGAGCAGGGAAGAAGACAAAGGTAAGATGGAGCACATGCTTGCAGAAGGGAGGAAGGTGATTTTTTTTGTGATTAGAGGTCTTGTCACACCACTTTTACTTAGGTCATACTTTGTGATTGAGAGCTTTTTAAATTAGGTGGTCTGCTCTGTGAATGCCACAGTTGGGTTGTTAAAGCCACTACTACATATTGATCATTGTCTAATTTACATACCTTTGCATTAATTAATGAAACAGTAAAACACAGTGGAGAATATCAAGGGATATCAAGATTTCACCTTCATAATCAGGAACATTTCACTCTCAGTCTAGTAAAAATTTGGAGTAAAACTGAAGGAAGTAAGGTCCAAATAACAAGGGACTTACAAACAAGTGATTTATACGAACTTGTTATACTCCTCAAATGGTCCTTCAATACCTGTTGAGGATAAAATATTTTCAACTGAATGTTTTTTTCTCAGAGTTGCTCTTATGTGGAGTTTATGTGGAAATAACTTTGCAAAAGTACACACAGCAATAAAGATGTAGGGGGAGAGAGAGGAGCAGCACGTTAAGTAAATCAATGAATCTTACATGTAGCATGATTAACACAGCACGGCCACGTTATATTAGGTCATACACAGATGGCAAATTCACTCAAGGAGAATCCTCAAAAACATCAGAATGGAGCATGAAGTGACAATGAAAATCAATCCAAACAAATGGCACTTTATTTATACCTGTGTAAACACACCTATACTGATTATAATAAGTAATATAATAAGTTCAAAAACCCTGCCTGTAAAGCTCATTACTGTTGAGTATTTGTTGAAACTGTGTGCAGTGAGAAAAATAGCAAACATTTTAATCGGTTAGCATTAGTAGCAGTTTATTAGGGCACCTGGCAAAAAACAAAACTAGTGTTTAACAGTCAATTAATCAGCATCTCTGTGAAACCCAACAAACATTACAACATTCATAAATGTGGGATTTAATAGAGGACAAAATTTGTTTTTGCTGGGTGTACCTAATTTACTGGCAGCTGAATATATAATTTAGTAGTCACAACTGACATTAATGTATCACGACATTTAAATTAACTCTGGCTTATGAAAGTACCTCCACAATCTTACTGCTCTGGCCGATACAATCAATTATTAAAAATTAGGTTTTGAGGCAAAGGGGATTTTACTGGCTGCAGTGTCTTAGGTGGGCAATGTTTTAGTTTTCTGTGATCTTTAACTAAATATTTGTACACCGAAAATAATGCCATAGCCACGTTTGTTTATTTACCTCTACATGCGCCTGTCATTGTGTGCATGACAGAATTGTTCAGTGCAAAACACACGGATGAGTTTAAATAAAATGGAGTCAATGCTAATAATACAAAGTCTTATCTTTTCAAGAGAAAAACAAAGACACTTGACACATGATCTTACTCTCCCGCAGCTCTCAATGTGAGGCAAATCACCACAGGCAGAATACAATACTGACTTGATGTGTGAATATTTTAATGCAGGGGAAAAAAAACTCACTGTATTGTGTGTTGGGATTTTATACTTTAAGAATTCTTCATAGACACCACTATTAGATTTCAGTGGTGTTCCCATAGGGGAATTAAACAAATTAAGTTAAGTGGGAAAGGGATGTAACATTAGTTAGATAAGGTTAATATAGACAAGTTTCTCCAGATGGTTCATTTTTAACCGTGCCCACCCAGCCTTGCCCTAGTTGACTCACCCAGGAGTTATGATAGCTTACCTTACACAGTATTTTCCGACCATTCATGGCTGCAATTGTGGCAGTGGCATGTCTATGCTCATAGAACTCCACAAAGCAGTACGGATCATGACCTGCTGTCTGAAGAGGACAAGAAACACAAAGTATGTCACTATTGGCTACTATACATGTCCATGACCTCATTTGGTATAAAAAGTAGTGGGAAACAAATGCGGGCTAGAACTGGCCATATTTATTACAAGGCTAGCAGAAAAGTACAACAGCGAAATAAACGTGTGCATGCCAAGTATATGACTATAAAAGTTGAATAAGACACCCACATGTCCCCCTCAATAACTACATTTAAGGGATCATTTTGAAATTCTTGTCCCATATGACTAAGAAATCATTAAAACTGATTAATTTTGGCTTGTGGACAAAATAAGATATTTAAGAGCACCATTTCCCAGTATGAGAAACACTGGTCAACATGTTCTCACATGTTGTGTGTGAAACAAGTACTCAACACTCAAGAAGATAATTGACAGATTAATCGATCATGAAAATAATTGTTAGTTGCAGTCCTATTTTGTGTACTTTATCTTCACAAAGAAAAAAGCATCTGTGCTGCTGGAAAAATGATTATGAATCAACAGGATGTTCATAAGAAGTAGCAAAAAAAGATTGCTTAGGCCCTTGGCCGAAAGCAAGGTGCATAACAATGAGCACTCTGAAGAACAAAGTTGTTGTAGAGGTTTAGCATTTTCTAAAGAAAGAAAAATTGAACAAGTGAACTCACATCTACTATCATTTTACAGCTCTTGCACGGTCCAATTTGGCCAAACAACTCTAAGATGAGGGCCTCTGTCACATCTCGGGACAGATTTCCCACATACCTAAACACAAACATAGGCAGAAAAAATACAACAAATTAGCAATTAATGATACAGTGATACAGACAGACTCTTAAATACATGGAAGCCTATGCAGAGCAGTCAGGCAGTGCAGGTCTTAGTGGTAGATGTGCTATAGTCGTCTAATCGAGTATGAGAAAATTCTATGTGATATTCTGATGATTCAATAATACTCCAATCAGCAAAAAAAATAATTTCTAGCATCTCAAATATCGGGTACTGAATACCGATGTTTCCTTTGTCACATTATAGTAAACTTAATGTCTTTGGATATGTACGGATGTAGCTATAATTACTCCTACAACTTAAGAAAAAGCATTTTTATAACCTATATTTACACAGATATGACAATTCAGACAGCTCCCCATCTACAGTATCTTCTCCATATAATATAACCAGCTTCTGGTGCTGTCCTTACCTGCTGCCTAAAGGAACCACAACTCTATTGTCATAAGAATAGACAAGAGTAGCCCTTGGTGGAGTGCATAGCTCTGCCAAGGCCAAACATGTGTTCAGGTATTAGGTTAAAAATTTAAAAGAAGAAGAGTAAAACTCTTAGTATGGGAAAACTGCTCTTTTAAGAAAGGCAATGATTACAAATAATAGATCTGCTCCTTGAACCACAACCTACTAATTTAACAGGTTCTTCCATGACTTGTATTCCACCCCTCCATGTTTGGTACAGATCAGTTAATTATAGTTATAGTTATTTTGGTCTTAATCATAAAATTAAACAGCAACTATTCTTGCATATTTTTTTTAAAGCAAAAGGTATTCAGTTTGTATGGTAGTTTGCAGCTCAGTAAATATGATTTGACATTTCTCTTCATCAAAATGACAGTATCTTTGAGTGCTAGACTACTGAACAGACCTAACAAGGCATTTTCACCTTAAAACAACATTTAAACATTTAAATTTGACAATAATAACAATGATAATAACCTTAGTTGTTAGGGTGTTAGCTGCAGCTCTATACTGAACATTACTTATATATAGAATTTCATTATTAGACCAGTGAGTGTACATCATGGACCATCAACTGGTGGCCCGCGGTCCAAATCCCACTCTCCCAAAGCTTCCAATCTGGCATGTGAAAAAAATATCTTGTGGTCTATGGTTAGGTGATTGAAGGAATAAGCTGCAGCAATGAAGGCTGCGCATATGTACACATTAACAACAATGGCCAGGATTACTTAATTCATTCATTTGTAGAAACCACCCTTTGAATAAATGTTAACCATGTGAATTGTGCCATGACAAAGCAATGAACAATGTTGACCATTTAGATTCAAAAATGGGGACAAGCTTGCCAGACTCATTTAGCATGAATAGTTTTACATGCTGTTCTTATTTGTGCATGCCCTTACATCACAATTGTTTTCTCAACAACAACAATATATATATATATACATATATATATATATACATACACATATAAAATATTAAAACTACAATTATACAATTTACATTTTGGCCTAAATCTGACACTTCGACATATATAGTTGGTGACCCCTGACCTACGGGCACCCATCAATTAACTCTATCTTTCAGGGTCAAATAAATGTTAATGTCTGAAGAAGACATTGGAATTACAGGCCAATTATATTAAACAATTCTATATGGAATAATAAGCCCCCCGAACATAGTGCGCAGATTTGATCGAGTATGGAAATCTCAGTTGCTGGCCTTGCTTCACCTCACAGCTGGCTTTAAATAGAATTTGGTTAACCTCATGCAGGTAATAAAAAATAAGCCCAACATTAGCGAGGTAACTAGTGGCACATGCGTCCTTAAGCCGGAGCAATAACATTTATTTCGTCAAATAAATAACATTGAGAAGGCGATGATACACCAAACTCAATTGAAACACTTATAGTTCAGTGTTTTACAGTGCATTGCTAGTCTTTGTCACATCTCTGCCGAGTTGTCCTTCCCTGGACGTACACAAAAAAACGGTATTTAACCCGCTTATAATAAAAAATAACACACGCGTTTATTTTCGGTAAACGAGCAATGAAAATACATGCGTTTTTGAGCTTTAGATTTTTCTGGAATTAGCCAGCTAGCGTTAAACCCTGTCGGGGTTGGATCGTTACCACTTGTGTGTTCAGTGTCACTTCCAAGTGTTGGCTTGTGTTAACCGAAGAACAACGTTAAACCGAGGGCTCCCTAAAATTGATTTAGGGCTTCAGCGTGTTTATGCAAGAGAAAATAACATTTTGAGAATCCCATTTGGTCTGAGAAACTAGCTACCGCTGCCCGTTATGTGACGAATACAAGTAGTTAGCTAGCGGCAACGCAGACACACGCTCACTTACAGGGTTTTGGGCTGGTCATCGTCCATTCTGTTGAACTTGCTGGCCGAAAACAAGTCGCAACCCTGAGAGCAAATCCACGACTGTCGCGGGCAGCTGCCTGTGACACCGTCAAGTAATATTATTGCGCAGTATGAACTGATTTTGCGCCGTTGTTGTCTCCACGGTGAACAATGGGGTAGCCGACAAAGATGGCGGAGTGACCGGGCCGACACAACATGCGCATGCGCAGTAGTTCTGCGAAGGCCACTTCTATGCAAAACACTGACCAGTAACCACTCAGTACTGCATTCAAACACACATTTGAGGCATTAATACTTTAGCTATTTCCATTCCATACACTTAGATGTGTAAAGGGTGTTTGGTTTTCAATGCTGTTGATATTGTTGGTATGATAACTTAATTTAGCAGCTAGTAGTGTAATAATAATAGCCATACAATACATTCTAATGCATTTTTACTGGCTTTTATTGGATTACATAAGCTTTTTGGATGGGTTTTTACCCCCAAAAGGATAAGGGGGTCCTCTGGCACATGACTGTATTATCCATCACAAAGATAAACAAAATAGATACTAGCATCATCTCCCAAATCGCTGACTGTCAGATAGGCCTCAGCATGCTTGGCTGTGATGGTTGGTAACACTGGGCTGCCCAAGTGTCTATTCTCCATTTCTGTACACCTATATTTCCCGTGCAACTCAAATGCACATATCACTTATATACATATAACTCTGGAGCAGTTGAGACGAATCATCTGTAGTGCAAAGGCCTATTAAATGCCACAGACTGCAATTAAACACCAGCCAACATTTAAATGATGATGTATGATACAATCCCCTAGAGACAGTATATCATGTTTCCTGTACTTCCCAGCATTACACATGTGTATTTCTCCTATGACACGGTTAATGAAATAGAGCTTAGCTATTTGTAAAAAAACAGCAGGCATGAGAAACTGAATTCAATGCATTTTAATACATTAAGACCTGCAATTTGGAAGCCTTAGATACAATGACACAATTTAAAGTAGTTTTTTTCCTCCATATTAGGAATCTTTGGTTGTTTATAAATATTTTTGTAGATTATCTGAATAAAAAAAATCTGTAAAATCAGCCCTTTGCATTTTTGACCAACTGCAACAATACACAGTGCACTTAATTACATCACATTCACAATGTTTACAAAAGAAAAAAAAAAGATTACGTCAATTTTTTTAAACACAAGAAGGTCATAAACTAGATTTGACACTTCCAACTTCAGCGTTGTCATTTTAAATGAATGAAAAATACATACATTTACTTGCCTCAAGCAAGAATAAATATTTTAAAAAATCCCTAAAAGTCCAGAGGATACCAAGCCTGTACCGTGGCACTGTTACACCTCACTGTTACAGTGCTGTGCCGTATTTACAGAGATGAGATGAGCCTCCTTTCTCTGCTCAGTCCTTTCATCATCTTGGGCAGATGTTGTAATCAGTGACAAACTTCTCCAACCTCTTTATCTTGCGCTTGTTTTTGGGCAAAGGTTTGTCGTACATGCCGTTCTTCAGCAGATGCTCCTTGCTGTGATGAACCTGAGCACCGTGCTGCAGCTGGAAGGAGCACAGGGCTGTGAGGGGCCTCAGCAGGACCTGGACAAACAAACGGCACAGGAAAGAATGACGAAAACTCTGAAATTATATTAATATTTATATTCCCATTGAATTGAAATACAATTTAAGGTCAAGTGTGTAACATTTAGTAGGGTTATTTACAGAAATTGAGTTTAATACCCACAAGTATGTTTATATAAAATGAAGAGTCATGGAATAACCTTTTATATGTACTTTAGGCAAGGGCCTTGGGATATGTTGTTACAGCAGCTCAATTAGAAAAACAAGCTATTTTCAGCAAAAGCGCAATTCACAAACAAAGAATAACAGAATTTCAGTGATGCAAAAGCCACCAAAGTTCAGACACATTTGGGAAAAGGGGACCATTTGTATCACCATTACATGACACCGATTGCTAGACACTGGACATTTAATATATGATAATGAGGCTGTACTTCAGCATTATAACTCCAGCACTTGTCTGCATCAAAACAATGTATACCCAAGAGTACACTGCAAACAGGAACTGCTAGTTCCCAAATCTGCATATGTCTAACGGTGCCAACTTTCCAAAATGTGTAGACAAATGTGGGCTACAAATAAATTAAGTAGCAAAGCTCAAGTTTAGTCTAGCAATGCTTAAAGAATGCAATACTGCATCTGTGGAGTGTTCTTTTACAATAGTAGCCCTCAACACCAAAGGCTATAATAACTCGCAAGGCTTTTTACAACATAAACAAGAAAACAGTTTGCTTTCATTTTTAAAAAACAGTGTTTACGTGGGCTGAATAATTTTACTTTGACAGGTCTCTAAATTATCCAAATAAGTGAACCTGAAAAGGAAAACCATAACAACTAAAAACTTGCCCTCTATTGCCACTTGACTCGACTCTACTAATTACTTCACCCCACGGAATGCAATATGTACAACAGAGGCCGACAGAGGCTTCTGCACGAGTCACTTAACGTAATGGGAACGATATGTGTACTGGTACTAATTCGTTCACTGAGTGTACTGTGAATGAATCGGGGAATGAAGCCTTCTTGTACACTGGCCTGTGCCCTGAATGATATTCAGCGGTCAGAATCAGCCTTAGCTGTAATTCAGTTAAAAAGACCATTCAGCCGCCTGCGCTCCGGTCATGCAGGAAGTACTGATCGATTCAGTGAACTAATCTTTTTAATTAACTGATTCTAATGATTCAGTACACTGAGAAGAACTGCTGTGTGTTTGTGTTGCATATAAAACATCGTCATGGCAGTTTCACACAGCTGTGCTATAAAACGCCACCCACATTGATGAGCTACAATAAGTATAGGTAATTGAAAACAATGTGCCCGATATCAAACTGAGTCGTGCTAGAACTGTATCATAGTGTTTTTAGACCAGGCAAACTGACTGCATGAGTAATTTGACATTAACTGTACATTTTGTTGGACAAAAAGTTTGTGGGGTGCACACTTTGATACAACAGCCGATTATTTCACCCAGTCACCTCAAGGATGTCGTCATTCCGCTCCATGATGGACAAGGCGACTGCAGCACTTTCCAGCGTGGACAGACACATGTTGGAAGGCTGTGTGCGGATCACGTACTGACTTGTCAGAGTCCTATTGAGCTGCACCTGATAAAGCCAAGCAGAAGTGTTCAAATCTGACCACACCTTGAAGGAAAAATGTGACAGACAAACTAAATATCTTAAATATCCATAGGTTCTCCTAGAGGATTGGAAGAGATGGGTGAGATGACTTAGAATTGTCTTTTGTCACATTACAGTGACCACATGTGTTCAATCTCTTAAAGTGTTAACAAGCTTCCTATTCTCTTTACTCCTCATCTTACTATATTCATTATTATGATGATATAGTTATACACACCTGTTGAGGCAGGTGTAACAGGCTGTTATGGAGGAACATCTTTTTAGCCTGTCTCCAGGTGCCATCTATGATAATTACATTATGATTTACAGTGTCTGCTTCTTCTTGTTTCACTATATCCTCCAGGTTCTGGGATTTGGGGCCGGGGAAAAGGATCAGTGTCCTGCTGTCCCGACACACTGAAGCCAGCTCTGGATGCCTGAGAGGAGAGGAGATGTATTTGAGGATTAAATGACTGTGATGTGATACAAGGGAAAGTATGTTAAGAATAAAGTGCTCCTTACTTTCCCTCACTGAATCTCCTTCCAACTATGACATTGCATTTTCCTTGAGGCAAACAAGCAGCAAGTAAAGGAACAGTGCGGAGTACTCTGCTTTCCTGAAAGCACAAGAGGGGTTTGAAAAGTTATTTGATAATATTTATAATGATTATCATAAACTAGCATGATTAAGTGTAAAAAGCACATTCAAATGAGTCTATGAAAAAGGAGATAATTGTATACAATATTTTGTTGATTTTAAAAGTAAATACAACCTATAGAGCAAATAAATATAAAGATGAACATCTCCTCACTTCTTTGTGCAATGTCTTGCAAGCCTGGGCATCTTACCCAGTCAGTACCACCTGTCTGAGTCATCTGAAAGTCAAAGGTCCAATTCAGACCTGGCATTAACATCCATACAGAAAGACTAGTGGATAGCGTAAGTACAAGTGCTCACATCTGGCAGCAACAAGCCTCCTGGAGGCGTGTCCTGTGACCACCTGTGAACGGAGCTCACCCGCGTCACCCGCCCAATAAGAAAGTAACCACAGACATCATGTCATATAGAACTAAATTGTGTTTTCAAAGAGTCGGATGGCACAGATGTGTCTGTGGTCTGCCGTCGCAGGTTGCTGCTCATACCTAAAGAGTTCATCTCATCAGTGTCAGTGAGCCAATTATCATGCATCCTGATGTTTGACTCAGATCTAACAGTGTCTTCATGTGTGCGGGAAGCCACAATCGGAGACGGAGATAATTCCCCCAATGGAGAAGTGAATGAGAGTGTGTGTGTGTGTATGAGTATGTGATGTCATGTGTTATGAATGAAGGTACAATATGTCAAGAAGACGGTACATTTTTGGTTAAAAATCAATGTCATAAAGTTGGTATCAAAAATTGTATTGTTCAGGAATCGGTTTCAATATTTTATCAACATTTTTTTAATCAACACTCAGCCCTACCACAAACAACCTTGCTTGTGATTGATTCACTAAACTTAATACATGTGTGTGTCCTTATCCATAACTGTGGTCACACGTTTGATTTGATTTACATGTTAGTATGGCCATGTCAACAATTACTGCCCATTAAACAACAATTTATAAGCAGTACCAGTTTCTGAAATACTGTGTGATGACAGTTTTAAAAAGAATGTTATAACACTGTGTTTTTTCTACTTTTACGTTAATAAATATGAATATTATCAATATTATTAACCAATAATAACAACTCACCTCTGCTGGATGCTGCACTATGTACAAAGAAGTGTTGACATCCAGGGGTTGTGATGGAAGAAAGGGACAGAGACACACCTTCTCTGGGCGACTTTAGTGAGGAGAGTAGGAGGAGAGTTAAAGACGTGAAGCTGTGGTTAGTAACATTACATCACCATATCTCTTTGAATAAAAACGTGTCAGTAACATGAGGAGAAGGTATTGTAAAGACTTGGCCAACGCCACCACATTAGCTCTGCTAGCTATGTAGCACGAGATTCACATTCATGTACAGCTCACCAGCATCGTAAACACGTCGGTCTTCTCCCTCTCTCCTCGTCCTCAAACGGGAGGGCGGCCAGCTCTCCGAAAGCATCGACCAGTCCGTTCTCCGTCGTGGAGTCGTCGAATGTTTCAGACTCGCTTTCGTCGGAAGCGGCCGAGGAGCCAGGACTGTGCTCATTTTCCATCGCGAAGTGGCCAGAATACTAATTTCTCCAACTACTCAAACACACCGGCTTTATTTTTCTTTCCACCGAAGTCGGCGAGAACCCGCCCCTGTCCTGCCTGTGATTGGCTCAGGACAGGACCCAGGCTCCGTGATAGGTTCAGGCAAGAAGAGAGATGATTGGCTGCAGGGTAGGAGCAGGACCTAGCCAACTTCCGGTTCCGTTTACGAGCTGCGGATATAAATAAACCAACTGACTGAAGAGCCAGAAATTATGTAGTGGTGATTAAAATTAATTTTGCTTTCCACGCGTTAGTAATGCGTGATATTTTGTTTTTTCCACAAACGCCCCCCCCCCACACACACATACTTGGGCATGCAGATCTATGTTAGCTTTGTTCTTAACCTGGCAAATAAAATGAAATATAATAAAGTTACAAAGCAGCATTTCACATGGATGTTGAGATGGGTTGAATTACCATCACTTAAAAATGGAATGATGCATTGTATCATAAAATGATTCGATTGATTTATAGCTGGTTATTTTAGAACGTCTATGTAATATGAAAAGAGAGCCATGTTTCATTATTAATAACTCACAACAAAATGTATAATTTATTATTTTAGGAGAGAGAGGCCTCAGAGGTGGGAACATGAAACCTCTTAAGTGTCCCTTTTTTGTCTTCTCTTCTGAAAGCACCGGTGGTTTAAGTCATACCAGCAGCACTCTTGCCAACTGTCTGTTTTAAATGATCAATTTAATACATTTGGGTCTGTCTACATTCATCATTCACAAATTCTAACTGAACTTAAAATAAAAATAGTAAAAAGCCCCAGTTCTCCCCCAGGAACCCTTTGCTCCAATGGCCTCTCTTAATATTCAGGAAATAAAAGAGTAAAAACAACCACAACAGCAATTAACAAAGGTGTCATGTAACTTTGGTGAGCGCACATCTTTGTGGTGGACAGTGTCATAAACATATCAACCAGGATGGTGGCTCTAACAGCACTCCTTCCCACACTTATGAGTTCCTCCTGATGATGGCACTGCAGGATAAGGAACAGGAAAAGCAGCGCTCCACTCCAGAATGTTGCCAGAATGTCTGTTATGACACAATGTGTGCACCACAACTCCCTCTCCACCTGCAGACCATAGTCCCAGAGGCCTTGACCTCTACCATAAACTACTCGCTTCTACCAGCTTGGCCGAGCAGAGGTCACATCACCATCGTCCCGCTGGATTTTGTGTAAAAGATCTTTCATGTCTCCTAGGGGAGTTTCCAAATATGTGATGCCATTTGTCCTCATGTTGGCTACAATGGAAGACGGCTGACCTGCATGGACAGGCTCTGAATTACCTGCTGTCCAGGGAATTCTGTGTGGACAGTGAGACTAATGCAGACTGCACATAACGCTGGGACTGCGTAACGTGAAGCCATGCACTCATTGACCATATGAAACAGCAGCTGAAGCGAACATATGTATTCTCTTAAAAATCTAAAAGCCCCTTTCATGCTCTAGTTTAATTTAGATAGTGCTATAGATGCATTTGGGTTTGTCCGTCTCTAGTAGAGACTGATTTCTTGGATTGTTAGAGGGTGTAATACTGTATGAACAATTGCACTGTTGTTTCCTAAATTAATAAAATAAATGAAACCACGATTAGATAGAAATAATGGGGGAAATATTCAGATGCAATTACAGTGAAATGTTCCTCCTCATAAATTGCATTAACCTGAACCTGAAGAGTGCAAGAAAAGTTAAAAGAAACAGTTTTCAGCTTTAAATGGTGATAATGTGTTCTCAAAATACTGTCTACGAAGTGGCAACAAAAGTCCACATATGCATGTTTTGTGGAGTCCGGATGAATAACAAATTTATATTGTATTTCATGACCCATTGTCAAAAAAGGATCTGTCATTTGAAATGGATGGAGGTCACAGAGAGGTGCCGTGTTGCTCACCACATGGCAGAGCCCAAACATGGGGGAAATCCCTCATCAGCAAGAGAATTCAAACCAAATGTTTAGGTTTTGTCCTCAGTGTTGTTATATCACACACATATAAAAACCTTTATGGACAGTAAAGCAATGTAGGTTTATCAAACAGGCCAAACACACAGCCCAGAGAGGAAGGAAGTGTCCATTTGACTCAGATAACCTGGAACAACTCTTAGCTCAGTACAATACAATGTCTAGAGAGTCGTTTCAAAAACGTAATGTTTCTCATGTATTTCCGCAGAAGTGACCTGTGTCAATAAACATGAACAGAAATGAAAACCCTTTTTTTTTTTTTAATCCTGCCACAGACGTGACACAATGACAAAGGCAATGCTCATGCTCCAAATGGTTTCCTGTGGCACTGTGCAGAAAGTTGAGTGTTGGGCCGCAGCATGCAGCACAGAAGTACTGAGCAACAAAGGGCTAACTGCAGCTCTGCTTTGAGACCGCGAGAGAGAAAACAATTCAACAGCACAATGCTCGCTCTTATCCGACAAACATGCCTTGAGCTGTGCCTATTGTGTCAGGGGCCCCTGTAGACCAGCATGTAAACATCCCCTCTGTACCCCATCACGACTATATTCAGACCCTGAACAGGAAGTGATTTCATACCCAACATCCACCCCAGTCTTCCTCTCTCAGGTGGAGAGCTGCATTCCTGGCAGCAGACCTCCCAGATCAAGGAACAGGATGATGGAGAGTGGACAGGGCCGAGCCTTTTCTCCAAAGCCTCAATAACTCTGACAACATTACTAAAGATTCATGACAGATGGTTTTTGGTGATTTGTTCTTTTACCAACATATGCTTAGTTCACACAATGTGTCCACATCTATCTTTCTGAGAGTGCAAAGAAAAGAAAAAAGAAAACAAACATAAAGATGTTGTGACATCATCACCTACTCATGTACAGGTCATTCCACATGGGATGAGGCCTAACAGTAAAGGTACAGCCCTGACCTTCTTTAACCTTAAACAGGTTATTGTCCGAGAAACTCAGGCTGGCCGGGAAATAATTTAAAAAATATAAATCAATAAAACATTAAAAAAAAAAAGCTTAGCAATATGATCTTTGTCTAGGTTTTTTTGTTGGATGTCTAACGACATCTGTTGCATAGAAGTGAGGAAAGAAAGGCATTAATCATTACAGAGAAAGAGTTGTTATAGTGAACTCCCTTTTCAAAAAGCTATTTTTCATTCATTTATTTTAGATGTAAATTAATTTCACTTCAATGTCCGTTTGAAGCATTTAATGGTACAGCATTTGTGTTGCATTTAAGCCATCAACAGTGGTTCAGTTTTGTTAAAATAAGGAGTTATTGCATTACATTACAAGTTATATATCTTTCTTTATATCAAGGTAAAACAAAAAAAAGGCATACCACACTCACCACAAACTGTCATATGTGAATAGTTATTAGAAAAGAGAAAATCAAAATCAGTCAGTGGTCGCTGTGGAAATATCAAGAAGGAGGAAGAGAGGTTCAAATCAGAGCCAGACCAAGGCTAAGGGCCCCATGACCACCAGGGGGCATCCTAGAGCATTTCATTATTTTTTTCTTTGTGTGATGATAACGTTGAGTCTTTTGCACAGATTACATAGTTTTCAGACAAAAGGTTCTTAAACTAATACATAATAAAGAGATGGCACTTTAACAAGATAAAATAGTTTATTTTGTGACTTGGACTTTCATTGTAGTGTTGTTGTTGTGCTTTGTTTTTCATTCCATTGTCATGGTGACAATAGATGCATTGTCTATTGTTTTATTTTGTTACGTTTTGTAGTCTGACACCATATTGGTATCTTGGTATCGTGCCATTTTGAATACAAAGTAAAAATCAATACCAGTCCATTCTTCTGAGATGTAATTAAAAAGCCAATAATATAAGGGTAAGATCATGCCAGGCAGCAACATATAAACATTGATATGATATAAACATTAGTATGCATAAAAGTAACTTAGGAGGAAAGAAAAAACCTTTTTGTCTAAATGCAGGACTTTTTTTAACTACACAGTACATATTTTTTGTTGTTTTTCAAAGTTCTTTGGAAGTAATTAATCACTTTATAATTCCCAGAGAGGGTCCTAACCCCCATGTGAGCTTTTACATTTGTAAAAGCACTCAAGCTGAACGATTGTGTTACTTATTATTTTTTAAAACGCCTAACTTGATCATGACAAATCTGACTGAAAATCACTGAGCTGTGACCACAATGAAAAAAAACCTCAACATTTGAGCAAAGCATATATCTATACGATGATTAAAGGTTTATGGTTTCTTGGCAAACACTGAGATACACATGTTGGACTTCTGTCAGTGACTCCGGTCTGTGAGGAGTGAGTCAGAGCAAAGCTAACAAACCAAACGAAGACCGCCGAGCGGAGACAAAAAAACGGTTGTTTTTCAAGAATGCATGGAAACACCTGCAGTGACCTTCAAGGTAACTGGGCCCTTTCACTCATGTTTGCTTGGGTGTGTGTTTGTGTATGTGAGTGTCGTTCTGGTTTGAAAGCTCAATAAACACACGCTGAACTGGGGGTCAGTCATTCTATAAACAGGTGCAAACTTGAGTGGAAGCTCGAATCAAAAGGTTAACAGAATTTTAAGTTGCAGGTCAATCCCACACATATAGATCACAGTCATTGGGAAAATGGTACAGCTGGATCAGAACCAGTGCCGATTCTGAAGCACATCCTCCATCTGTGAATCCCCGCTAAGGGGGGAGGGATATGAGAGCAACATCCTCTGTCAGGGAGAGTGAAGGATGAAATGAGGAAACCCAAAATAAATAAAAGGAGGAAAATAAAACAGGAGGTGGGGCTGAAAAACAAATAAACACACGACTAGTTTTACACCCACCTGCTCCACTGGCTGTCATTTAGCAGCTTCTGACAGAGCCCTGACTGCCACATGTGGTACAAGACACATCCTCCTCTTTGTTTAAGCATAGCAGTGTCTGAACCTAAAACAAAGCCAGTATTTTTAAACAATGCACAACATGGCTACATGAATTATCATCCATACCATTGCATTGCTCTATAAATAGATAGATTAGGTCCATAATGTACAAATAGATAGACAACACAAAAGAAATAAAAGCAAACATACAATAAAAAAGAGATTAGATTTCTTAAAACCATCTGTAAGGTGTTGAGCAGTAACAGTTCACTGACACTAGTCCAAGTGGTTTAGAGCAATAACATAAATGAATTCAATAATAATAATAATAATAATAATATAATATAATATAATAGAATAGAATAGAATAGAATAGAAATATTTTATTCATCCCCAAGGGGAAATTGTTTCGACATAGCAGCAATACAAGAAAATATTATAAACATTAAATGTAAAATAATAATAATAAAAAAAAACAACTGAATGGCAGAAAGACTAATTTAAGGAAAAATCAGTGAACATTGAAGCACTAGTAGAGAGAGAGAGAGTAAGAAAACGCTAATGTCTGCTACATGTGTCAGAACCCAGTGGTACTGAAAAGTTCAGCATACTTAAACCTGAAATATTATATCAGTGTTGTTTGAACAGCTTGGTCAATCAGTTAATGCAGGTTTAAAGCTCCACTGTGGAACATCTATCGCCCCCATGTGGACTTCTGAGTAACCCAAACACTGCTGTCTCTATGAGCGAGTTTTTTCTCCACTCACTCACACACACACACACACACACACACACACACACACACACACACACACACACATGCATCATCTATAAGAATGGTTTCAACATAACAGACATTTGTTCATATAAAAAAGTTACATACTACTGCTTTAAGCAAAACTAGCAGCACTGGCCAAGTTTGGGCAACCCCTGGATAAGTGGAAAGGGAACTTGGCTTGTAACCAAGGGGTTGCTGGTTTGAGTCCCCACCAGGTCAAAACAAGAGCTGGTGTACCCTTGAGCAAGGTACCCTACCCCCACATTGCTCCCCGGGCACTGCTCAGGGCTCCTAATTCTAGGAAGGTTTCGAGTAGAAGATAAATACTGTATTTCCTCGTCTCAGGACTACTTTAATTTGATATGAAAAAATCTTTATTTCCCCCCATCAACAGTGGTTAAAAAACATATAATAGCATAATAATGTTATTTGAAAATCATTTTCTTGTTTGCAATTATATTTATACCACAGTGGGTGTTTATGAGCCATATGTGTATCTTTATTAACAGTTAATCACTCAGTTATCTTTATAAATTAGTTATTAATAATAAAACTACTAAACTGGTTTGCAGTCGCCAAGTAGAAACTCAGAAACTGAGAAAACAAAAGATAAGTCACATTGAGTTTCACATTTGAGCACATCATTGATAAATGATGTCCTTGTTGATAAGAATTTATTTTAAGAATGGATCTTGTAAATAATACATTAAACAGAAAGTGCAAAGAGGTTTTTTTTAGGTGGAAGAACTGTCAAACAGATAAGTCGGCTACTTCTACACACACACACACACACACTCACACGCATTACTCCTCTAAAGATCAGTCAAGTGACACTGAATGATTCAGTGACGGTAACCAAGGCTCAGCTGTGAGATAAGAATTAATTGCCGTACGTTTCCTGACGGAGACGAAGAGCGCGAGGTCGCTAAAGCAACCTTTATACCTCATAACTCCAAGAATCCTTTTTAATTTACTCTCCCACCTTCATTCTTTGACCCCACGCCGTCACACAAAACACACACTCTCTCTCTCTCTCTCTCACACAATCACACACACAAGCAGAGATGACAAGCGGAGAGGAGTAACAGGTTCAGTCACTGACTGGTCGGTGAAAGTGCAGAGAGCCAACAGACCGAGACACTGATAAGAGCTCAGTGTGAGTGGAGCTGGAGATCAGTGGTTACAAACACCATCTCTGCAAGTGTGTGACATGATGTTTGTGCTTCTGTTTAAACTCACTGCACTGATTAACTGCCACACATACACACACACACAGTGTCCACATACACATCATGTTATAGGTCCACTGTGTGAAAGTTAGGTGAGATGATTTTCATTTGGCAGGAATGGAAGACAAAATAAATTATACTTAATATTTTATAGGTGTACATTCACCTGGTTGTATTGTTGTTTTTAACCCAAAATAATCCTTTTATATTTATACCAGGAGCCAGAGGCCGTCATGTTTGACCACCATAGCCCACATCTTTTTAGTTTTATACTTGGCCAATAAGAAGAATGCTTATAAAGATCAGAGAAATGTCAGTCATAAAAATGACACAAGATTTTAATCAGACTCATTTGGATTTTCTTCATGTCATGTAAACACGTTAGTCCAACTAAAATCGAGCTAGTCTTAGTCGGACTAACATACCTGGACAATGCAACTCATAGTCCGATTTCTCCTGCATGTATACGCTTAGTCGGACTTGGCTTTCTGCGCATGCAACAACATATCCTCCCTGGCTTTTTTAGCCGGAAGAAGAAGGAGACAATGTATAAACTGCAGCACTGTTACCGGAAAAGAACAGACAACGTGATGGCGTTGGCGAAGCTACGGAGAAGATCCACTCTTGGACTGATGATTAAAATGTACAGTTGGTACAAAACAACATACAGAACCACAGCACAATGTCACCGTCACAGGAAACTGATTCATTACACACTAGCTCAATAGAGAGAGGCAGATTTTCTCCTCCTCATGTATACTTGGATTCTGCAAATTGTCCAATTGCCTCCCTTCGTCGGACTCTGACCTTAGCCCTAAGCTGAGGGGGGCCCTAAGCTGAGGGGGGCCCCTGAAAACAATTGATGATCAGCTGGGACAACTATGTCTCTTTAAATTTCATGATCAGCAGTGTTCAGGGGACGTCGGTGACACCGTGGTTGGAACACTCTCTAACTTGTGGTCAAATGCCACTATCGTTTGCTTAGTTTTGATTTGATGTCGGACCTCCCTGGTCCCTTTTGCTTGGGGCCCCATGATTCTCTAGAAACACTCCTGCACAAAGTACATCAATTAATGTGTCACTTTCTTCCACTACTTCCACTCCTGCAAAACTAGCCTGACTAAAGTGTTTTTAATCATTTCTTAAGTAACCACAACACAATGCAGCATTTACCATAAATCTTTTTCTCCACCGTGGACGTCTCTTGTATTAAGTGCTGGTTTGTCGATGTCATCATGACATTCTAACTATGATTTATGTGCAGTGAAAAAATGTAATGCTTCATAAAACGCACTGTAAATCCGAAACGGGGTCATCACACAGTTACTGAATCATAAGATTGCTGTGAAATCCATTAAGGCGAGAAATGTTTTTGGCGTAACCTTATCATTATGATGTCAAACCTGATTACACAGTGTAATGGAGATAGAAAAATGACATTGGTTCCCTATATAAGCCTTGTTTTCGTGATGTTTTTCTCTTTGCCACTGGGACACTCTCAGAGATTTGGGCCACATAGAAAGCACGTTATAAAATCACTACAGAGAATATGTGAGGAAAAGGATCTAGTGTCTTGCTTTTGTCTTTATGACAGTGACCAAACAGGAAGGTAAGGATCTTCCAAGATCCAAGGGTCTCTCACATGTGTCTGCTGTGGCACTTATGTGCAGCTTCCGTTATATTTTATATATATATATATATATTTATTTTTTACATTTAATGCTCCTCCGTTCCTGTATAATTACCAGGACTCTTCCCTGTGAAGACGTGCATCCGTCGGTTCTGCACATATTTCACAATAAACATTTGTTGGGAAAATGAATAGCTTCAAGGAGTGCTTTTACTTTGAAACCGAAACAGGATGTGTTGAGATTGGAACATATGTGACAGATATAGACATAAAAATGGCCACAAGACACACAAATCCAGTGTGAAACAGGCTTTGGGAAAACATACTACTGAGTAGTATATTTAATTTATGCCCATAAATCAGACTAAATGTTCCATTTTGGACCTTTAAGATGCTCCAATAAATGCAAAATAAACGACAGATGGGATGTACCTCAATTTGTTTCCACATTAGTGGGACAAAGTTGTGGTTTATCTCTGAATTATCCAGCAGCTGAGCACTCAGCTCTGCGCCTGCGACTTTCAAAATCACGTTTGTGTCAGTGGTGCCCAGTAGCCTCTGATGTGAGACCTGGGTCATTTCCCTGCCTGATAAATCCCTGAGCACAGACTGACAGGCTCTCTGGGAAGACGGATGGACCTGCAGAGACTTGTGAAAGGGAGGAGGAGGAGGGGGGGGGAGAAACCTCACCGCACTCATCTGGACAGGAGCAGGAGGAGGCACTCCCACCGGGGGTCATCATCGCAGCCATTAAACCTAACCGCCACAGTCACAGTGCAGCGTGTATTCGTACAGCACAGCTTCATGGAGGAAATACCTGAACTCATATTAGCTCGTGTGCTCGTGTGATTGAACTGTGGGGTTTTTTTTTTTGGTTTTTTTCCCAACTACACGAGATGTCAGCACTTCATTATGTCTCTCAGTGGGACGTTTTGCTTCATGAGAGATGTGTTTTTCAAAGTGTACATTACATTTTGGGGAAATGGCGCAGATGGTGCCAGTGACAGAGACCCCAGAGCATGATTAAGAGGCGGAGAGACCGAGACATGAATGTCTGCGTTCATGGCAGCATTGAGCAGCACTCCTGCAGTGGACCATACTGTAGATGTCTCTCTTTCACTCTGCATGAGGCCTTTATGCTACGTTAGATTCACAAATCTGTGCCAAATTGGGCTCGTGCAGAAAACACCACAAAAGGTGTCTATGTCACACCTTTTGTTACAGTCCAAAAAGACCACCGTCTTTGCACATACCTTGTGCGATACATTTATAATTCCACTCCCGCTGCACGGTGGGGACTTGTACGTCCTTTATCCTCGTCTCAGTCCGCCGTCCCCTCCTGTTCATCTCCTCATCTATCAGCCTGTGTTGTGACTCATGTATTATTGTAGCGTTAACACAGGGAAGCACCCGTTGACCGGAAGATCTGCTTCTGGAGATTGAGGAGCCAGTAACTAAATGACGCTTCCTGTCTCCCACCCACCATTCCCCCCCGCTAATGTTACCTACACAACCATTACATCAACATTAACAAGTCACATGCCATAGCTTCGCTAAATGATTTCTAATCCACTTGAACTGGAGATTAGAGCGCTGTGCTTTCACAGCCGACACTCGAAACAATATTTCCATTCATGCTGTCGCGAATCCATCATAGAGTCAACCGAGTGTACCTGCGCATGGGCTAGAACAACAGAGACGGTGACATTTTCCATTACGAGACCAGACGAGGTTTGCATATTTTCCAAAAAAAGTGTAGTTTGCATGATGATCTGTCACATTTCAGTGAATCATGACAAAAATAAACATTTGGGGGGGAAAGTATGGGAGCCGTGAGCAGCAAGGCCAACGTGAGACACCCTCCTTCAGCTCTGTCATGAGGCTTTTTGCCCACCGCAGTCCCTGCAGCAGAATGGCATATGAATCAGAGGTCGCAGGTCACAGCAGGTTTGCATTGAATCAAGCGCCAAATACACCCTGACACATGTTGCAGATGTATCCTCCACTTTTCACCACCAACGCGTCTACATTCACGTCAAGAGGTCGGGGAGAAATGTAAGTTTGAGCCGACCAGGGTGGATAATCACAACCAGGCCGGTTTAGGCTGAGAGAGATGATGACGATCAAAGGAGGAGGTGGTGGTGGGGGGAAAGTCGTTGCTTTGCTTGATGTGAAACGGCGGGGTTAACTTCATCGAAGTGTGTGTGGATAAAAGGTCGGGGTGGGGGGGGGGGGGGGGGGGAGTAGAATTTGCCCCGCTGCTTTTCATGGCGTTCGCCTGGGTGCGGCCCAAACAAGCGGGAGGCGCGGGCGAGCGAGTCTGCAGGATTGAGATAAATTCAGGGGGGAGTCGATAGGAAGCGCTCTCACATCACTTCCTCTCTTTGTTTTAGCCGCTATTTTCAAGGCTTGGAATGTAGTTCCTGCAAGAGGTGAAGGAATTCAAAACAAGTTCATTAACCTCCGCGGGGGGGGGGGGGGGTGGGAGTGACGAGGTGAGAAAGGACGCTACGTGTGCGTGTCGTGAATGAATGAGCGTTTAAAAAGGGCATCGATGGAAGTGCATGAATTTAACTATTTCTTTTTCCTTTTTTTTTAAATTTTCTGTCGTTTGCATGAAAAAACCTGATCATCAACTATAGTTTATGTTGCACTGTATGTCCTGTATGTGTCCCAGGGTCTGTGGGAGAATAAAAGACCTCGAGCACCACACCCTCATCACATCCTGTGGCAGTCCTGTCCCTGTGTGTGTGTGTGTGTGTGTGTGTGTCAGCCTGGGGTCCAGAGACATACCACAATCCCACAGTCCCACAGCACCCTGACATAAACACTTGAAAGGAAACCAGCATGTACACATAGATAGATGTATAGTATGTACATGCGTGTTTACGCGACTATCAAGTACAGGGCTGAACAACGTATTGTTTTCAAGTCGAAACACTTGAGACAATGGAATCAGCAAATAAGGGTTCAGACTCCACTGTATGTAAAAAAAAAAGCAACTCAAATTGAGTTAGAAGCTAATTGTAAAGGCTGCAATTAATATTTAAATTGTTCCATATCATTTAAAAAGTATCATAAAAAATCTTACAAGTTCTTATCCTTGCGTTCGAGTAAAGTCATGACTGTTTTGAAGTTAATGTGCCAACTTGATTTAAAACTACATCACAGTTAATATTAAACTGAAGCTTTAATAAAAAAGAGAAATCACAATTCCATATTCTACCAAAATCATTCTTCAAGCTACAGTATTTGTTCACTTTGTTCCCATGGAACTGCTTCCAACACCTGACTCTTCTCCTCCGCTGCATTGTTACAGACAGGATGTCAATCAGTCCGTTAGTCATGTCTTCACCTCCACCACCGCCATGTCTACAGGCTTTTATTAGTCAGTGGGTTTGTCTCTCTTGGGGGCCTCGTCGTCAGTGCCCACTTCTCTGCTCACAGACGGCCGGAAATCCACCACTTTTCTCCAGAAAAAGAAATCAGACGGACAAAACTGTAACGACTCTCTAGGAAACTGCAGTCGGGCAGCAGGAGGATTTCAAGTTGTGAACCCAAACTTGTCAAGACCATGTGTTCTACCTAGAAATGAAGCATGAATTCACAACCTTATGGGCTTGAAAATTATATGATGTATTTGCAACCTCGGAGTTTTGAGCCGTTCAGTCTATTTTCCTTCAAAATATTATGTAATATGAATAATTGTTATACTCTGAGGAAATAAAACTGTCCAGTATTTCCCCCCAAAAAATAACTGTGATTGTCCAGAAATGCTTTGAGGGATGTCGTGTGACCAGTGGACCGGATAGTCTTTCAGCTTTTTATGGTTTACACATTGATTTGTATGGTTTGTTGATGTTTTATGTCATCTCCATTGTCTTTCAGAGTTATGTGTTGTTCTGTGTTCTGTAATTAGGTCAGAAGTAAGGTTCGGAATTAAGAGTTGATCAAATACCATGTGAACCAGGGAACACATGATACAAAGTTTCCTAAAAGATGTATACTGGATTATAACATGATCACATTTGTTATCAGATAAGGATGATTTACTGAACTGTTGAATAAATTGTTAAATCTATAACATGTTATTACATTTTTACATTAGTTACCACCTACAATATTTCTTTTATCACTGCTCTGGTGAAATTTTAAAGAAAATCTTGACTCAACACTAGAAGAATATGATTTTTGTTTTCTAAAATTTGACTCTTACTCGTGCTGGCATCAAAAATCTGAATCAATAAGAACTGGAATTTAGCACTTGTGTATATTCTGTTAACAGGCGGCTAATATTACCTAATATTTTATATGGTTAGGATATATTTTGTCAATTTTGCTCCATTGTAATTGTCTTTAAATCCCAACATCACGCAAATTTTCTTTTTAAAAACTGCTTTGTACATATTTATGTACTGCATATCAAATGTGTTGTTTGTAACATGGTGAAAACTTTTGTTTTAATTGGGTTTTGTAAAATGTTACTCTTACATTGCACAGAGAGTCCATTTTGCCCACAACAACACAGACTTTATAACATGTTTTAACTGATCTTAATGCCACACCTTATCAGATCTCCTTTGCCCCTCGTTATTCCGCTGCAAATGTCAGTTGCGTTTAAAAGGTTCGAAACACTTCGACACACCTTTTGTTTGGAGCATCCAAGTTTTCTCCACATTCCAATTTCAAAGCGTACGAACACAATGACTTAGTAACTGTGGAAACAGGGCCCGTCCAAGTTGCATGTGAATGCACCATTACACCCATGCATTTAAGCACATAATTAAAGGAAAGTTTTCACATCTTGGCACGTTTGCTTTCATGCCAAGGGTTAGCTGAGAAAAGGGATGTAGCATTTCATGGCTGAAAATGCTGCTCAAGCAACTGAAGATATTTTGTAGAGATGAAACTTGTCCATATTTATTATTTATGTATTTTTGAAAAGAGCCCAGTTAGTGCTTTAGTGGTAAGTACAATACAGCGACAACAGATTTTGGAAGCTCTGAGTGTGGAAAAGTTAAAAATGTTCTTATTAGTATGGCTAATGCATATAAAAAAATCATAATTATCATAATTAAAGCAGCAAGCTGCATTGTGACGGCCCTCACAGCCACTGTGCTGCCAGCAGGAGGTGCTGTGCCCTTGACATAATTAAGTTTTTTGCAGATGTTTTCTGTTCTTTTGTCTCACTCTCAACTTCCTGTTGGGTGAAATTCATGTTTGTAGACGTGTTTCGGGGTCGGGTCACTTGATCGGTCAATGTACGGCAAAGTTACAGGGTACTTCCTGTTTCTTGACGAATTATCAAAATTTGCTGAAGTTCCAATGGTTGCCGTGGCCACGCCCACTTGAATCTTTGATGTGTTTAGTACAAATTGGAACTTTTTTTTATGTTGGTATGGTTAACGTGCTCAGATGAGTATGTACATGTACATGAAACATGCAAAATGCCAAGATGGACGCCAAATTCAAAATGGCTGACTTCCTGTTGAGTTGAGGCCATGGTCCCAATAGATTTTTTTGTTCGTCTTGGGCTGTGACATGTGTTTACTAAGTTTGGTGAAATTTGGTGCAACTTAGTTTTGGCTCTGTCCTACTGGGTTTCATCTTTGGGGGCGCTACTGAGCCATTTTGCGCCACTTTTACGTAGTGCATTTTCACCAACGTTTAGTCCCTCAAAAAAGAAGAAAAAGGGAAGAATTAAAATAGCCCTAATAATAACTACAAAGACAAAATTCATTTACAAATGTTGGTGCTAAGCCCCCAAAACTAAACAAATCACATCACAAGGAGGGGGGGGGGTAATAAATGTTTTCTTTTAACCCTGGATTAGATGAACACATTATCATACAGACATGATTAACAGGCAGACTGAACCCTCTTTTATAACCCTCAGTTTAAAATAAAACATATATTTATGTTTCCTGCTCCTTTAATAGAAATGATAAACCCAGGCCTGTGGATCACCTCACTGTCTGGCATCGTTATCTACATTCAGTGTTTTTGCTGAGATGTTTTTTTATTACAGTGGAAGAAAAAAAAAAACACCTAACAATTGTTTTGCTGACGGCACGTTTATCTAGAATGTGAGCTCAGCCTCCCTTCCCCTGTTTTATCCCTTTCCTTTGTCCATATTTATTTCTTTACACCATGTCCTTCTTACTTTTCCCTCCATGCCGTCTCCTTTACGACTTACACGCAGAGACATTTTGACGATGGGGCAACGCCGCTCACACTCTGTGTGCACGTTAGGGCCCCATTGCTAATGTATTTGACGCAGTTATGAGGGCGCCTTGCCTCATTAAGCCTGTGTGTTTTTTATATACATTATATATATATATATATATATATATATATATATATATATATGTATATTTCTGTTCTCTAAATTGATTGATACAATTAAAAGCAAGGCAAAAACCCCATGTGCCGGTGTTGTTTTGATTGTTTCCCCAGGATCTGATGCCCCGTGCGTTGCGTTACCTCTCAGTTTCACGAGGCGCTTTGACAAAAACACTGCACAAACTGTCACCGTCGTTTTGCCCTGATCTGCTCCCATTGCAATAGTGAA
Organism: Solea solea; assembly: GCF_958295425.1. Classification (NCBI taxonomy): domain Eukaryota; kingdom Metazoa; phylum Chordata; class Actinopteri; order Pleuronectiformes; family Soleidae; genus Solea; species Solea solea. Next base: position 6,180,559 of record NC_081152.1, read on the forward strand.
TAATCACATTTACACTAAATGGACGTCAAGGACAGTGAACCTTTGGATCTCCTGTACGACTGGAGACAGACAGGAGATCAAATAACCGTAACATTGAGGCCGCTGCACTGTTGCTGAGGTTCAGCCGCGGTCGCCTCCAGAGTCTGTCTGATATACCATAACTGCCTCTCGGCCATCTGCGCCTAGTTAGTGAGCTAGATACGTTTTTAATGAACCCATCATTACAATGTTAGGGGAAAGTGACGGCTTTGGGCTGGTATTCCTTCTCTGTGGTCCACTTATGGTTCTCCTATATACAACAACTCAAACAGAACTGTACTTCATTACAGAGCTGCCTTTCAGGAGTGGGATTCCCACACAAGCTCTGCTACTCCACACTCCACATCAATGAGACTCAAGTTATAACCTGACCGAACGAGCGGAGAAGGATTCTCGTAAACATCGCATCAGAGTGGGGAGTCATTTCACTCCAAACCTACACTTCTACATCATCCATCAAATGTTACTTATAACACTGGCCTTCCTGCATTAACCGCTTGTCTTGGAGGAAATGGAGAAACAGCTGCTGTCTGGTGAAGCCAAAGAGACAGAGCATCTTAAGCCTCTTTTGGGAATTAAATTAAAAGTATTTTGTTGTTTGTTGTGATAATTAAACACACACACACACACAGGATCTGCCACTACTGGTCTCTCAATTATGAAAGACATTTAGCAAAGAGTAGTCGGGATCAATCAGTGACAAATAACCACAATAGTCAAAAGTCAGAGACTCACATTTATGTGGATTTAAAGAGTGTTGGAAAACACTTTGGCTATCATAAGTCATTAGATTCACAATTTTTCTGAGATATTTTAATGCAAAAATGTTGCATATTATATCTTTAAATGATTTAGAAGTTGTTTTTTTCAGAGGCCTTTGATCATTTTTGAATTTTCTTTCCATGGATATAAAAAAACTTTGCTAAAACCCAATAAGAAAACTATTATAAAAGGGATTTCAACACAAAATCAGCACCCACGATTAGAAGATATCGGGTTCATGGACCAATAGAGTCGCCCAGACGTTGCTTTGTGTCTTTTTGGTGTCATTTTGTGTTTATGGTCAAATTGCATCTCATTGTGTCTTTCCCTCAACTCTCCATCACATCAAAAGCAACATTTTACTCACATATATGTTGCTTGAAATGTCATCTGGTTTACAACTGAACAATATCAGAAGAGCTGCTTTTCAAAGCCCTCAAAACTGCTGTTTTAACTAGAACAACATATCAATACAAAAGCTGCACCATGAGGATATTAAAGGTCATGTTTTAAGATGTTTTTTATCATTAACCCTAACCCTAATCGTTCTTCTCTGCTGTTCAACAGCAATCAGCATCTGTATTTTTGCATTACTGACACCTTCCATCCAACCTTTCATCCCTGTCTTCTCATTTAATTCTAAGTCTTTTAACTGAGCCCGATGACTAAAGAGTCAGGCTCTGGCCTCCTGACCTCCTGACCTCTTAAGGCTGCTGGGCCTGTGCCCTGTAGGTCTAATCAATAATCCACTGCTGCCCCCAATAAAGATCACAACAACTTGTTTATTTATACAGTGGGAGGTCGTCTTTGGCTGTTGTCCACCACCTGCATATATATATATATATATATATATATATATATATATATAACTGATATCTGTATTATGAAGACAAATGTGTGTATTTAAGTTTGTATGTATGCAAACAAATAATAAATCTGCTAGAGTAAATATTTCTTTATCAACGTGTTGGGGGTGACCAGGGAGTGAACATTTACTACTCGGTTTAGGTTTACAAATGCGTAAATTCTGCTCTCCCACACTATACTCCAGCGATTTAGAGATTCTTGTTTGGCCCCATTTTTGTTTGTTCTGGGGTTTCATTTTCATATCGAAAAAAATATCAGTTTCAGTTTCACCTCATTGTCGGTCTAAATCTCCATGGCTGTTTCTCACTCGTAAAACTCTCTAAACACTAATCCAAGGAGGGAATCAACTTCCTGTTTGCATTGGCACGTGGAATAATACGGATTATTTCTGAAACTGAGCTGGAACACGACATTTTTATCTTTTCAAATAAAAACGTAGTAGTAGTATGGATGTAGCTGTAGAGAAGATGCATTTGGCTGCTATAGATCTGCATTGGGTGGTCTTGGTCTTAATGAACCAGTACTTTCTCTCTCTCTCAGTCCCCGAGGACGGTTTAGAAACAGATGGCGTCCCGGCTCCACAGAAACCTTACGGCGCTCTGCTCCACCCTGGTGTCACTCAGCCTGCTTTGATGTAGTGTGTGTGTGTGGACGTGATATTTGGGACTGTCATCACAGCTGCTGCAGACTGGCATACCTCAACAATCCAGGAAATGGAGTGAGCAGGTAGAGAGTCCCTTCTGTTGAGCCTTGCAACTAAAGTGAATTTACAATTTATCAGTTGTTTGTTTCACCGATGGAGGAATTAAACCAAGAGCTGATGATCCATGGTTGAAAAGGCCATACAGTACTACAGGCAAAGAAGCATCCATCCATCCATCTTCTACCGCGGAGGTGGCAGTTTTAACAGAGAAGCACAGACTTCATCCCGAGATGTTCCAAGGCCAGCCGAGAGACATAGTCCTGGGTCTTCACCGAGGCCTCCTCCCAAGTGGGACGAGCCCAGAACACCTCACCAGGGAGGCGTTTGGGAGACATCCTAACCAGATGCCTGAGCCACCTCATCTGGCTACTCACGATGAGGAGGAGGAGTAGTGGCTCTAATCTGAGTCTCTCCCAGATGACAGACTTTCTCACCCTTTCTCTGAGGGAGAGCCCAGACAGGGAAAACCCATTTCGGCCGCTTGTATCGATGTTCTTGTTCTTTCAGTCACTACCAGGCAAATACTACTCATAAAAGGGTGTGCTATAGAGAATATTGTATTATCTGATGTGTATACATACAGTAGGTGTGTAAAGTTTTAAGTTATAGAAAAGAATAGAATAGAATAGAAATACTTTATTCATCCCCAAGGGGAAATTGTTTAGTTACACATGAGTTACACATGTTACACAAAATAAATGTCTCATAAGCACTGATTGTATTTTTCAGAGGGCTCACAGTGCACAGGTGATGAGGTTGTGGAGGGATACTGAAGGGCCCCTTTGTCTGGGGCCCCCACAAGAGTCTAGGACTGCCTCTGCATACAGGCATCTACAGTATGTTCAGTGAAGAGCTTGTTTACGGTTCATGTACTGACAAATATGAGCAAAAGAAAACAAAAACAGGATCGAGGGCATGTTATTATTAATGAGTGATTAAACATGAATGATGCCTATATGTTGACCTTGTTTTTAGGAAGAACAAACATTAAGCAGGCAGATCACAGTTGCCGGGCAGATTTACTTCCTGATAAAAAAAACTTTAAACTGATAAACGGCTGAATGTACTGTGTGTTTCTTAGAGGTTCTGGACTCTTTTATGGAAACAATAACAAAACACAATGTGCTTTTTCTAACCTACAGCACAGAACAACTGCAATTAGCCTAGGAAATCAACACGAAACTATGCCAGCAGGAAGATTAGAAAAAAATATATAAATAAATAAAAAAAACACTGGGAACGCTTTAACATTGTGCACTCATTGTTTCCAAGGAAAGAACCCTGATAAATGTATACTTCCTTGATGATTCCTGGAGCAACCATAGACTGTAGATATACTGTATATAAAAAAAAGAACAAAACAAAGTCTCAGGATTCATGAAGTGAACAGGCACCATGTCAGTTTTTTACAAGCACACCTTCAGTTTCATTCTGTTCTTATGTCATTGTAAGAAAAAGACAACATAATAGGTAAAAGCGGCACAAAAGAGCCAACAAAGAAGATGGTAACCAAGGAAACTTGCTTATGATTATAAAGGGAAGACTGCTGGTACCCATATATATTCACCTCAGCATGTAAATAAAACTGAAGGGTGTATTTCAGGTGAGAATTTGCCACAAATTAAAATAAATATGAAACGAAGTATGCATGTGTGGAACGCTATATGTGTAAGTATACACAGCATGAGAATTTAAATGAACTTACTAGAAGGTAGAACTCGTACTCAAGCTTGTGAGAGACTCCAAAAGTTTCTCCTCGGTCACCGATTTCTCTCCTAAATGTAATTTAACTTTAAGTGTTTCACTGACCACAGCTTTAAATATTATCCACTGATCGACAATATACTGTAAATTGGCACGAGGACTCAGCATTCATGGTTTGGAGATGATGTATGATGACTTTACAATGATCCCTCTGATGTCTCCTCAGATTGAAGCCTTACAGAAACATTTATGAGCGCAGCTCTTTTATTTCAAACATATTTAATTAGATCTCCACAGACAGAATTTATTAAAACATACACGTTCCACGTCTCTCTAACCTTGCTCGGAATTATTAATGTTTTCTGACCGGTATCACTTTCCTGTTTAGTCTACACCTCTGCAAACGATGGATAATTATCCACCGAGGAAATCATCGTGGAAACAACATGTGAGAGTAGGGTAGAATGCTTGGTAGTGCCGCTGACAAGCCATAATAAAAGTTTGGCAAATTTACAGCCTAGAAATATTATATTTCGTCTTATAACGACGCGTCCCGCTTATTTTTTTTATTAAAAAAAAGAGAAAAAAAAGTGCTAAAAGAACATTTGATTATTCTGGAAGCGACTGGAGAGTATATTTCTGGGTAATTGTGGCAGAGTTTTGACAGTGTCCACACTTTAACACTCTCGCCGCCTCAAAGAGGAAATCTTGGGAGACGGAGAACCACAGACGACACGGCCACTATTTCAACCACGAGCCTCAGAGCGGGAGAGTTTAATTACTGTGCTAAATCAGACACACACACACACACACACACACACTGATGGAATGTGTTTTATGCCGTAATCTCTCCGCACGGTTGATGACAGACTGACAAGCAGCGCTGGCAGCAGGAGAGCAGGAAATACTGGGGGCCATTAAAGGGGCATTACAACATGGATTTGCAAAGAAAATGTGCACATGAGACCTGAGAATAATACATTAGTTTTTGAATGATGTATTTTAAAAGCACAACTGGCTGCTGAAGTAAAGCAGAGGAAGTGCTGAGGCCACCGACGCTAAAGTGCAGTGCGTGGCTCAGCTTTGTCTAACGCGGGCGAGGGTGACGGCACGATGGCAGGCCTTGGACAACAGGATGTCCTGTTTGGCCGCTCAGCATGGAAATCCAACAGAGCAGAGAAGACACAAATGACTGCACGCCGCTCGTCTCGGTCCCAAAGCTGCTGAAATCTGACGTGACGGCGGTTTTACACGTGCCAATATGTAACTGCATCAAAATCTCCCCTCCTTCATTCAACGTGGTTTAAAAGCAGTGTTGTAATGTGACAAAGTACAAATACTATGTTACTGTACCTAAGTACAACATTCACGTACGTGTCCTTTACTTTATTTCTATTACTATCAACTTTTACTCCACTATCTTTGTTACTGAAGAAGAGTTGGTAATGCTCTTTATGTATGTATGTATGTATGTATGTATGTATGTATATGATTTGAACCCACAGCCCTATCACTGAGGAACCATCGCTCAATCATTGCTGCTCACTGTTTTAATACACATTTTATATCAGAAATCTACTTTTGATACTTAAGTACAGTGAATGTCATATACTTTAAGACTTTAAACTTTTTTTTTTTTTAAATTCCTTTTTATGTTACAATTCAGTTTAGAACCCAAGAGCAGGCCGGAGAGGAGACGTGGCAATTTTAAGAGTTTAACAAATGTGAGGGAAGTAGCTGACGCACACACAGGGATTAGCAAAAGAAAAGGCAAAAACAACAAGTAATACAGAGTAAAACAAAAGTTTGACATTACCAATGAGCAGCCAGATCTGTTATCATCTGTTATCATCTGGTCATGAGTGACTGCAGGACCAGGTAACTCATGTAGGCTGAGTTGATGAGTGAATTGGGAGCAGGTGTGCTCCCGCCGCAGGTGAGCTTATTGCTGATTGCATGCTGGAGGAGGAAAGGAGGAGGAGTCCAAGGAGGAGGCAAGGCGGGGCGTGACATTTTAGGTACTTTATACAAGACTGTTTAAAAGTGTGAGGAAAGGAAGGAGTGTTATGGTGAACAACAAACACAATCACATATCAGTACAGTTCGTGTGACGTCAACAAGACGTCAAGCTTGGACCGTACCATTTTACTCACGTACCCTAATGGAAAGGTACCGAAAAATTACGTACCGTACCGAACCGCTCCACACGGTGGAAGCACGGCCTCCAAGTAATGCATGTTATAAGTATTAAACCTCTAAAAGCTGCAGTTATATCAAGCACAATTAAGCCCTCTGTGGCCATTGTCTCCATTTTTCAAAAGAAATCCTTCAAACTGTTTTAAAACATCGATGGAACAGCGTGACAGCTTAAGTCGATGTGTTGCCAACAACCGCGGCAAAGAAAATCATTATTTCATTTGTTCCTTCAACGTAGCGACGCGAGCAGTTGTTCTGGCAACATTTTGGGCCGTTCGGCTCAGGGATGATGGATCCTCGTTAGCATTGCACTCCAAACGTTATCGATTTTTCACTGAGAGCAGCTTTGTTTCGTATTATCGTTGCACCTGCAGAGCCGTCAGCACCTCTCACACGCTGTGACCACTGTGCATTACACATGAGGATGAGGCCGCGTGTATCGCTGACACGAGCTGTCTCACAGACACTGTGTGTGTGTGTGTGTGTGTGTGTCTGAAATTACAGATGGGACGAATCAATGGCGGCGCTGGTTAACTGCCTGTGTGTCGATGGATTATATCGATGGATTAAACTTTTATTCTTTCTCCACACAGATGTTGCACCTATCACATTTCACTGACACTGTCAGTCGATATAGTAAAAGAGTGCAGCTGTTGGTGATTGTGCTATTATTTCTGTAGGAATAACAAAAAGACTGCCGTCGTTTTTGTCTGGAGTGATATATTTAAAGAGGAAACAGACAGCGTTTGTGTCCCGAGCACTTCCTGTTTGATTGCAGTTGTAAAAAGCAGCAGCCGTAAGATGCTGGTAAGGACATAGAGTAGATGGTTTTGCTGCATCTGATAAAGGCTTTACTTTTCATTTGTTTTGGACGTGGAGTCATCTCTTTTTCCGTGAAACCCTCGTCGAGAGAACTAACGTGTAGAAAGACCGACGTACGTGTCTTTTAAAAACCCTGACCAATGAAAATACTTGAGAGGGAAAACATGTAAAGCAACATGCAAATGCCTCCTCCCTCCTGTGGTTTTCCATCATCCCTGGATCTCTGTGCCTGGTTTGAATATCAAATCAGACCGTGCTCTCCACGACCGTCGCCAAATTAAGAAAGTCAGAAACACACACACGTAAAAAATGAACACAAAAGTCTGTCAAACACTCCTATTAGTACTGAGAATGCAGATAATATTGACATAATAGATTGGAACTGAAGAGAAACAACTTTAATTGTGCTGTTTTTACCCTTTACTTTTCAAGAATGTCCATTATCTCCACAGATAGTATTCGTCTTGTCATAAAACGTAGTGTTTTCTTTCAGGCTTCCTTTAGTTACACAGGTGCATCCTTCACACACCTATATATGCACAGCCCTGACTGAAATCTATGTGATAAAAAACAAAACAAAAAAAAAAATGATTGTATGATCTTTAAGTGTTTTACTTTTCCAGCTTTATTGTTGTGTGCAGCTGCCCTCTTGTTCATGCCCCGTCCAGGGTCACTGCTACTGCCCTTTAGCAAAATCTGTCAGGCCCTCTTTGACGCAGATCCGCTTCCTGCCAAAGTGAGATTTTTATTGTTCCAAGGGTGCACGCTCCACAATCTCATTCCCCCAGCCTTTTCCCGTTTCCTCCCGGAGAGGAAGTGCTGCTGTGCCACAGTATCCCCCCCCCCCCACAACCCCCCGTCCTCCTCCCACATCTTCACTGGGACAAATCTGGAACAACGACTGCAAATCTTTGCTTGTGTCAGCCAAGTCTTGATTTCAAAGAATAAAAAGACGAACACACACACACACACACACACACACACACGGACAAATGTGTTCACAAACATGCAAACACTGATTTTGCATCCTATGGTCTATTGGAGCCTCTAGAGAAATGGGCCTAGAAGGTGTGTGTGTGTGTGTGTGTGTGTGTGTGTGTGTGGCCTTGTATTCACCTGCATCCTGAGGAGAGTGTTCCCATGGTTCCTCAGCACGTAGTGGCTCATACAATATCTCTCCTAGATATGCAGGAAGGGTTGGATTGTTAAAAAGGAGGATATTAAAAATACCACATTTTTCTATCGACACACAACACACAGTAATAAACTCAAACTTAAAACATACAAGGAAGTAGCTCCAGCTGCTTTAAATAACGGACACATAGATGCCTGATTAGTGCTGCCTTGTGCTTTGTTCATCATCTATTCTATTCTTCAACAGCAAATAACATATTTGTTATTAATACGTCCGTCCTGTTGCATGTACTGTATGATGCAACAGATTTTTTTTTTTTTTTTATCCCAGTGTGACTGTCTAGTACAAAATAAAGGTAAATAAAACAACATTCTACAAGTGGTTTCTTTGGTTTAACTTAGATTTTAAACTCTAGTGCATGCATTTTGACCCTCTCTGTGTTTCTCTCTGGCAACGAACCCGTGCTGCAAACAGGAAGTGATTTGTTAAACGTCACGACAGATGGAGGCGGCAGCAATGTTGTATGCGTATGACTGAAAACACGGAAAGAAACAGCCATGAAAAGTTTCTGACGTTAGTTCTGCTGCTCCAAAAAATGTGGACGGGATAAACAATTCTTGTCCCCGCCTGCCCGCCCCTGCGCTGCTGCTGTATAAACACAAATGCTCCCTTAGTCAGGTCTTACGGTGCTTTTCCATTGCTTTCCTTAGTATCTAGTACTTTTTTAGTACCTGATCGTGCAAGGTTCCAATGGAAAACCAACCAAACCGTGTCAAAGTCGTGGAAAAGCGGCATTATAGTAATACTAGTAATACCCATTTTCAGATGGAGGACACACAGCATACAAATACATAAATAAGTTTTGTTAAGAAGACCAAAACATACACATTTAAATTGTCAAGAATCTTTGAAGTGAAGTCCATATCTTGGTTCTTGCTCTCCGATTCCCAACCACTGAGCCATGACCACACACTAACACACACACACAAAAACTTTCTGTGAGTTATGTGTGCACGCTTGTGCGGGCATTTAACACCGTGTGTGTGTGTGTGTGTGTGTGTGTCTGCGTTGGTTCTGCACACACTTAGAATGACAAATGAGTCCTGGTTGTCAGACTAATCTCAGTCAAGCTTGACTTCAAGGCAGAGGAGGAGCAGCCTGTCTGACTTTGATACACATCAGCCACTACTGAAAGCTCTTTAGGCTCACATTAGCAACCCGGTGGCATGACCTCATCACGGCAAACTACACAACTGTCAACGAAACTGAGGCGGAAAGAAAGAAAGAAAGAAAGAAAGAAAGAAAGAAAGAAAGAAAGAAATAAGAAACTCTGCACTCAGAGAAGTCACCTTGAGACTCACTGAAAAAGACCCAAAACAAGGGTCTGACAAAAGCATCATAAATAAAGTTGAAATCATGAGTGTGCAGGATATTTTTGTGGTTAAATCACTAAACTGTTGAACGTCTCTAACGTCTATACGGTGCCAAAGAATTCAGTGAGTTCAGCAGAGAAAACAAACGCAGCACACGGTTCTTTCAGCAGCTGAAACTACCACTAAACACCACGTCACTGAGAGTGTCCGCTATTGATATATGAACATTTCGTTTCACAAACTGTCAAAAGCTGACTTATTGTGTATTTACGGTTGTTATTCTCAGAACATGATGAACCGGCCTCAAACACAAAAGTTGCCTCCGTGCGGCTGAGAGACAGAGAAAGAGTTGGAGCTGCAACAGAAAAGAGAAGCACTGGAGAAAATCTCATTCCTTATCTGCAACAGTTTGGCTTTAACAAGCGGCAATTTCACAGATTTCGATCTCAACCACTGTAAACATGAGCCTATACGAGCAGCCATGGTGCCACCAACCTCCAGGACGGGTGGCGTTGCATGAGGATGAGTTTAACGCTCAGTGAATACATGGAACCTTGCCGTGGTGTGGGTTCACACGTGCAGAGCAGAAGGCCCAGAGGTGAGAAGGCTGCGCCACAATGAGGGCAGAAAAATGCTTCAAAATCAGATTCGTCAAGCGGTTTGAGCAGGATGGAGAGTGTTTGTGCAGGAGAGGGGTTTTATCAGCGGCGAACACTCACAGGAAGTCCTGTTTGGGATTGTCCATCCAATTCCTGCGTTCCACAGGAAGCGCTGCATAAAAAGCAACTGAAAAACGCCCAAAGACATTTCATTTGTCGCCAGTCGACTCTCGGGGAGCAACGCGGATCAACCATGAGGGGTTTTCATTTCAAACCAGCGGCTCGAGCTTTAAAAGAAATGGGCACCATGGAAGAATCCTCTTATCCACCGGTGCGGCCGCTGGTGCCTCTGGCGGCCGCTCAGCCTGTGCACGCTCATGCACCTGATGACCTCATACTGCGAGGGTAAGAGATTTGAGTTCTTTTTTTTACTTTTAATGAATCAATTATTTAATTTTCACCTTTTTGAAGGCCTTTTTAAAAAAAAAAAATCTTCATGAAAGCGGAAACTTGGGTTTTTCTTTTAAAAAAAAAATCAAATAATCTTAATAATCTTAACAAAGTCAAAGTGTTACAGGTTGTGCAAAAGAGTATATGTATAATATAGATTCATGTAAGACAATGAGGGGATCCTTTTGCTGAACCCTCACATATAGAGCAGTACATTAACTCCCGTACCTTTCATTTTTACAGTAAAACTCATGTCAGGTTGACTTTATTTGACATTTCTGTGTCTCTCAGAGTGTGTAAATGGACTCTAAATGCAGCCTCTGTGAAGAATAATGAGTCACTAATGTGACTAAAGGACATTAGTAAGTAACAGCTTGCACTTGTGAACCAAAGCATCTCAGGTCAAATCAATTTAATTCAAAATAATTGGTCTTGAGCATAAATTAGTGATGCACCATACAAAAAAAGCCTTAAATGCTCTAATGTCAGATTAAAATTTGACACTTTTTACCACTAAACTGGACCTAAATCAGCATTTAGTTTAGAATTAAACTTAGAATGAGTTAATTTGGCACACACACCCATTTGACCTCTGCATTTAACCCATCAACCGCAGCTCCTGACTCATCCCAGGATTGAACTGGCAACCTTCCAGCTACAAGTCCAATTCCTTTCCTCTTGGTCATGTGCCGCCTTTGCACAGTTCCCACTTATATTTGGTTAGCGAGTTAAAGGAGAAGTCCACAATTTTCTGTTCGAGTCCGTCTTAAAACCAACGATCTGGTGCACATGTGAGCCTCAACAGTGCCTTTGATCTGTTTGATCTGTTTAGGAGCTTTGAGCAAATCCACAATTATTATGCCGTTCAAAAAAAAAAGCGTTTATTTACAGTTAGCTTAGTCAGCGGCAGTTGTTTTGTTTACGGCCCCCTCCAGCAAGAACGACCGGCAGAAGAAAAGGAAGATATGGACTTGATATAACTGACATAATGGAAACATGTTGGGAGGGAAGAGCAGTGATAACAATGCACTCAGTCTGTGTCACAGCTTATGTGAGTCATTTAAACACATGAAACTATCCTTAAATCACACCAGCCACAGACCAGCCACAGCATAAACCCACATAAAGAAATGGAATTACACTTGTTTTTTTGTCTTTATTTTATAAAAAAAACCTGTAGAACAAACAGACTTTTATCATAATATTAAACTATAAAAGTAACTAAAATGAAAATAAATAAATAAAACCCAACAATAATAGGATGGAGTATGCAAAGTAATGTGTACTAAAATAAAATAGGAAATAAAAAAAATTGAAGAATTTAAAGCGAGGCGATGACGTCACAGACGGGTTCTCCCACCCCCCGTCAGTGTGAGGTGCAGGACACCCAGCTGGAGGAGCAGGAGGAGGAGGAGGAGGTGCTTCTCTCCATCACCCCCCATGTTCTCTGATACTGTGAGTTCCAGGAGAAACCTGACTGTAGAAGCGGACTTTGTTTCTGCCTTTCTTTCATCACTGGTTTAACTCCTGCAGCGCGCGGACGTTTCTCCTCCTCCTCTTCCTCCTCCTGCTCCTCCTCCTGCTGCTCCTCCACACTGTCCGAGTGTGTGTGATCTGTCTGTGGAGGCTGATTGATCCATTTGCACGGTTTGTGACTAATCCTGTATCCATGCATGCGTCCTTTCCTTGGTACTGGCACGCTGTGGTGTGTGTGCGCGCGCGCGCGCGTGCGTCCATCACATGATCATCTCCTTAGTTTCATTGTAGGGAAATGTGTGTGTTTATTTTATTCTTCTTCTCCCTTTACATGAATGTGGACATGTTCACTTCATGTGTGTAACTTTGTGTGCGCGTACGTGAGTGAAGCATGTTGCTCTTCTCTAAAGCACTGAAGCTGTGCTGGGAAACAGCGCCCTCTCGTGGCGAGTATGAGGCATGCCCTGCAGAACAGGATGGGTTTTTAAGACTCATATAACATATATATATACAACTTATCGATCTATATATATATATATATATATATATGAATATAGATATAAATAAAAATAATTATGCTTGTAACATAACTTTTATAAATTAATTCCCATGACTGATATTTAAGACTTCCATAACATCATAATAAGAAAACTATTATCCAGTCACAGCCATTTGCCATCCATTACATCCTGGTGACGTATTAGACGCCACGCCCTTCATTAAACCAGCAGCAGAGACACTTAATGTGCACCTGCACCAGGTCACATGATAGTTCCTGCTGCCATGAATACTGGGATAAAGTTGGTTGCAATATGGCGTTTAGCCCCTAGATGTCACTAAATCCCACACACGGGTGCTAAGAGGTTTTGGTTGTGTGGTGTGTAGTTTTCAGTGTGGTAAATAATGTAACCAAGTACAAATACTTTGTTATTTATATTTCTGGCAACTTTTACTTTTACTCCACTACATTTCCTCTAACTATCTTGTTACTCGTTACTACCAAATAAACCCAGAAGAAGAAGAGCTGGTATTATGGTCTGTGTTTATATAGAGCTTTTCTAGTCTTGATGCTTTACACTATAGTTTTCACCCATTCATGTACTGCAACATGGGGTTAAGTGTATTGCTCAAGGACTCATATTGACTGGCAGAGCCAGGAATTAAACCCACAACTTCCTTTATGTCAGAGAATTACTTTTGATACTCAAGTACAGTAAATGTCATATACTTTAAGATTTTTACTTAAGTAATATTATAAAAACTTGAAGTATTGCTCCATCACATTTTGAAATGATTACACAGTGAATTTTAAACTAGCACTGACTAAAAGCCACAATACTGCAAATCAAATCAAATCAGAATCGCAATACTTCAACCTGTTACCACACCTGAATAGTATGTCTTTTAAAACACATGTTGTCTTCAAAAAGGCCCCGCCCACTCCTCAGAGTCTCTCTCTCTCTCACACACACACACTCAGTGCTGCAGTGACTGGTGAATGATGTGGGCGTCCTTTACCACTATAAAGATCCTGGTTACATGTCAACTCATGTCCTCGGATGCTTTTAGCATCCAGGACAAGTGAGGCCACAGTCACCATGACCTGCAATCACACCCAGCTGCAGTTAACACACTTTCCCCCCAGGGTTTAGTGTCTGCTGCCTGCAGTAAACATGGAGCAGCTCCAAACTGACTGTCAAACACACTGTGAGCTCACTCTCCCTTAATGACTTAACGTGGTGTGAAGAAATCAGTGTTTTCCTTTTGTTTTCTTGTCTTATGAACTTGTCTTTAGTCCCTTTAGCCTCAGAGTCTGTGCAGGTGCAGCTACTCTGAACTGTTGTGATATTTGTCCGGAATGAGGACGCATCCAAACGAGTCGCCGAGCAACTTTACACACCCAGAAAGACGTAAATGATTCTTTCTGATTCAAGATTCAAGAGTTGTTTAATCGTCACAGGTACATTTTCGGTGGAATTAAAATTGCGACGCGCCCCTATTGTCCTAAAAACAAGATAAAAATGACAATTAAAATTTAAATAAAGGTAAATAAAATAGTGAGGTAGAAGAATAAAATAAGAAAAATAGAATAAAACTGTACACAGGAATATAAACTTGAAGTGTAAAGCAAATTATCCAGCTACTGGTTTGTCCACTCGGGCTTCTGTAGAAACCTACATCTCTGTAAAACAAGGCCCTTAAAGTGCCCCTAAAGTACACGTAAAAGGCTCAACGTAAGGCCGTGAAAACCAAAGACGTTTTTATTTTAAACATTATATACTGATACATACACACGTGTTGGTAGTATATTTAATATCTGCCCATAAACGCGCCTCAGTGTCACACGCCGGACTTTTAAAACACAGGTCAGATATTGGACGTACAGGTCCGATATATTTACTGCCGCTCATAAAAACTCTGTAGACTCGAGGATGTAGTGCATCTACAAATATGCACTCATATTTTACGGCCTTCAAAATCACACGCAGAGGGGGGAAAACACTCAAACTGAGAAAGATTGGAAAAAGGTGTAGTGGTTGGAAAGAAGGGTCACAACACATGAGCAAACCAAAGCAGGAAATGTTCAAGCAATTAGTGGTTTTCAAATCAAAATGTACAATTGTTAAGAAACGATTCCCATCCTGGCCGTACAGTTAATACGTTACTCAGCACTACTGTTTTGGATATTTTCTAATAAAAGAAAACATCAGTAGTGTGTCCCTAACCAGCCGTTACACAACAGCAGCTCTCTGTTATGGACTAATGAGACATTATTGCTCGGCTCAAATTCATCCCTGGCTCACGAGTGTCGAGCACGTTCAGCCACTTTTTCGTTTGGCTGTGACGTGGCGACTTCCGGCTCCGTGCTTTCGTTTCAGGGTTCAAGAGTAACAAGCCTGTGGTTTCTCACGCAGATGAGTGGTGGTCAACATTCGTTCACATTTACATGACCGGGTCTGTCAGTGTCAGTCAGTGTTTCTCATGGAGACCAAAACCTGGTTCTAATGAAGCAATTAAAAAAAATGTAGGGATGAGATTTGAATGTGGTTCTGGTTAAGGTTGGTGATAACACTTTGTTTAGGCTGGAAGTCAAAAGTGTCCTAAGAAGAATAGCTGCACCAAACCCTAACCCTCAGTGTGTGTGTGTGTGTGTGTGTGTGTCCCTCTCGTGGTCTGCCTCTTCAAAGGGAGACAGATTCTGAACTGTGGCTACAGAGGAATGAACTTGACTCCGTCCTCCTCTGTTGAAACTCTTGGACCGTGTCCACGTTTCACTCCACTTCTCTGCTCGGGCAGATTCCTGACGGCAAACGGTGCCAAGGAGTTTTTTTTTTCCCGCTCTCACCAAAATAATAATAATAATCATCATCTCACATTTCCTCCTCTGCTCACAGGTAGCTGGAGCGATCCTCCCTGGAGGAGACGTTAGGACCCTCCTCCTCCTCCTCTTCATCATCATCATCATCATCCTGCCTCCAACTGGCACAGAGAAGAGTGTGAGAGCCTGAACGAGGGAACGTGGGAAACTGGGAGACGATGTACCAAACGCTGCTTCTCTCCTCCTCCCTCTTCATCCTGCACGTGATGGCCACTCCCCACTTCCTCGCTCATCACCACGGGTAACAGCTCACTCCGTACCCCGTCCTGTGTTTATTATGGCCTGTCATTTAGTGAGTCCACTTCAGCTGTCATTCAGAAATGTTTGTGTGTGTATATATACACAGAGCGGTCAGATGACATGTGACCCTGAGAGAGTTGCACTCTCTCAGGGACCAAAGCTCTGGCCCTCCTCTGTCCTCTGGAGCATTATTAGACAGACACGCAGCCATAGCAGCTACATGACAGGTCAAGTGGAGCCCAAGAGGTCAGAGGTCAGCTTTTAAACATGACACAGTGATTACGAGGATCTGTCACGAGTAATTAGCCTGCGACTTTTAATGACACTGAGACTCACCGAAAAGTGGCCGTTTTCAAGCTTTTCAATTAAGAGCTTTTTTCTAGCTGAAAGTCAGTTTTTATTTTATTTTGTTACCTGCAACCAGGCTCCTATTGGACAATATCAGCTGTCAATCACAACGGAAAACCTTATTTACAAAATTGACACCATGCACTGTTGAAGAAGACCTGAAACATTCATTACAACCATTAATTCCTCAGGAAAATGTAATAAATCAATTATTCACCTCACTCAGTAACGGATGTGATTTAAATGTAGCACAGTACAGTACTTCCAAAAAAAACCACACTTAAAGTAAAACTTTAAAATAACTACTTTAAAAGTACACGTACTGTGTTACTTACACCTCTTTCTCTCTATATATATACACACGTATATATATATATATATATATATATATATATATATATATATATATATACGGTCTCTAATGTGATCTCATGTCTACCTATTCGCAGGAGAAGGGTGTGTGGCCGAGAGCTCCGGCACAGCGTTGTCATGGCAACGGAGTCCTACGTACAACCGGTGCACAAGCCCTACATCACCCTGTGTCAGGGGCATCGCCTCTGCAGCACATACAAGTGAGTCTCTCTCTCTCTCTCTTTCTCTTTACAAACGTAACAACAACAACAACACACCGCTCACAACAACAAAAACACGACACTCACGACGACCGGAGACACACATTCAAGCGCTGTTTAATGTAGGGGGTAAACAGTGTTGGGCATGTTTGGGAAGGGGATGAATGAGAGCTGCAGTCGTACATGGATCTCACACACACACACACACACACACACACACACACACAAATATGTGTTTTGCACACAAGTGGGTCGTGATGGCACATATTTGGTCCAACTCTAAATATCGAGTACTTTGTGTAACTACGGGAAATGAACCGCTGGCCTGCAGAGATGGCGGGGATGTTTGTTTTGGACCGTGTCTCCCTCCATAACTTACACACTCTCCCCCCCCCGCCCCACTCACACACACATACACACACACACACTTTAACATTCTCTCCTCTCTCTTTTACAAACCACAGTGCCGTTTCACAACTGTATTTCTGTGCATATCTCTCTCTCTCTCTCGTCACTTTGATGAAACGATTTGACCCTTTTCCATTTTTTTTAGGGTCACTTTGACTTTTTTTTCAGCAGCAGCAGCAGCAGTCTGACAGAACCTGGAGAGATTAAAAAAAAAAAATAACAAAAAAAGAAAATAAAACTGGACGAGTTCCACTGCACACATGAAGGCGATGACAACATGAATACCCAGAAACCTCTAACTGCCATGTGGGCGTCTGTGTTTTGTCTCCGCAGGACTGTGTACTCTGTGGCGTACCGACAGGTGAGCAGAGTGACGTCTCCTTCACATTTCTACCCAGAATGCTGCCCGGGCTGGAGGAGGTTTCACTCTCACAACTGCAACCAAGGTAACGTGAAACTAGATCAGTGGAGATGCTTTTTAAAATGTTAAAGGCAGGACAAGACCAAAACAAGTAGACTACATATATATATATATAGTATACTACATACTGTATATATACATATGTATATATACTGCATATGTGCTGCCTTGGACTTGGATACACTGTGTTCTTAGTCGAGATTTAAACAAAATAAGTTAAAGGTTCAGCGTGTGAGCATTAGTGACATCTAGTGGTGAGACTGAATGGAGCTCACACCCCTCTTTCCCAAAGGCATGTGGATCGGTCCATCAGTTGATGAGGTTTCCATAGTTACAGATGTTTTAAAGTTGAGTCACCCTAACCCTACCTCTATATATATATATGTGTGTATCCTTAATTCTAAGGCTATGAAAACCCAACAACTTTTATTTTATTTTATTCTGAAGCCATTATTCTGCCAATAAACTCTTGTAAATGTTGCACAGTGGACTTTTAAGGCAGCCTGGTTCAGCACAGAGAGCATAAGCAGAGGGAAACAGCTCCATCCTACAGTAAACTTTACGACAAGGTGCGATTTTAATGGTGGACGATGAGCTGGGTAATTTCTTAGCCAGATACAAACAGGCAACTCATGAAAAAAAAAATAATCAAGAAATATTTCAGCTTCTAACCTGAAAGAACCACAGTTTGACATTTTTATTATTTAACTTAAATCTCCAGTTTGTAATTGGTGTCTTAAATACTTTTCACTCCTGCTCATATTCCGAGGATGGAGCTTGAACAGAGACAATGTCTTCTCCAGCCTGTTTACACTGTATTTTGTTTGTCCCTTACAACTTTGATGGCCATCTGGAGGCTATAAGCTAAAGAAGAAGAGCTACATCTGTCATTTGTCCCAAGCTCAAGGGGCTGTAGCGTCATATTTGAAGCATTCAAATGTGCATCCATCCTAGGAATAATCAAGCACATGCAACGGTTCCCAATATAAGTACCAAGCAACTAAACCCCCTACCTTTCAATGTGTCTTACAGCTGTGTGTCCACAGTCCTGTATAAATGGAGGCACCTGCTTTAAACCCAACCAGTGTGCTTGTCCGCTGGGCTGGACGGGCCAACAGTGTCAATCAGGTAAACACACACACACACACACACACACACACACCAAGTTACTCAGGAAGTGAGTAACTGAATTACATATTATTCCTTTAAAAAGGTAATACATTACTTTACTCTTTATATTACTTTTGTAAATATCTTAAAATGTTCTTCTTCTATTGGAACTGAAGCCACACAAATGATCAGTAAAACTACAGAATTACAGTCAAGTATGTGGAGGAAAAGGCAGGAAACAGGAAATCAGTCCAAAAACAGGCAAACAAGCAGTAATCTGAAGTCCAAGACAGGCAAACATGGTCAGAACAAAAGGCAATCTAGTAAACGCTGGAACGCTTGGCAGAAAAAAACTAACACACAAGACAAGCTGGCAGGGGTCGAATGAAAATGGACTAGTATATATATATACACAGAGGGGCTAATGAGCATATGGACTGCAGGTGAGGAGATGGGTGGGGAAAACCAGGTGAGGGAAATGAGTTGATTGCATGGCATGGAGGAAAGGGTGGGATCTGAAATGACAGGAGAATTAGTGACAAGACATGGACATTAAAAAGATTAAATTAAAAAGAAACGCAAAAGTAAGAGTGTTAGTGTAACTACGTTACAGGCAGCCTCTCAAAGCCTCTCAAATATTATTCTCTCCCAACGTTAGCGTTGCAACTGATTGTGACTTAACACCCAGATTAATCTAAGCTCTTGTTTTAAAACCTCGAAAACTTGCATTTTTATTGCAGACCAATGTTCTCATAACAGCTGTCAACCAGACCGGTGTACTTCACTTTATGTCCCAAAAATCAATAAAACTGGCATCATGTGGGATTGAAAAAGACCAGAAACGGGAGGTTGAGACGACTCAAGTCCTCAGGAAAACATTGTAAATCAAGTGAGGCGTACTGTAGTCTCACTTTCCCATAGACTTCCATTCAAATGGCTTGTTTTTTTTTTGCCCCCTGGTGGCTATTCAGTATATTGTTATTTCCAGGTTGGTTTCAGTGAAGAAACATGTTCACAAAAGCATGCAGTAACTTATCATTACTTTGCTTCATGATTATAAAATGATGACTAAAGTGATAATATTAAAGTAACACATTAGTATTAGTATCGCATTTCTTCCCAACACTCACACACCCCTCCCCCCCCTCCCCCCGTCTCTCCTCTCTGTCAGATATGGATGAGTGCAGTGAACAGAGGCCGTGCGCGCAGGAGTGCGTGAACACAGCTGGCAGCTATCGGTGCGCGTGCAGAGACGGCTTCAGGCTCGCCTCAGACGGCCGCTCCTGTCAAAGCCTTCCTCCCTCTCCACATCCTCCTCCTCCTCCTCCTCCTGCTGCTGCTGCACCTTCCTCTCCCACTCAAACCAGTCAGGGAACAGTGGGTGGTCACACGGACGCAGGTAAATGAGTGTGTGCGTTGACTTCACGTCGTGAAACTTTATGTCCTGCAGCAGCATCAGCAGCAGCATCAGCAGCAGCAGAGTGGAGAAGGAAAGGATCATAGCCAGCCTCGCGGTCCATTATTACTTTTGGTACGCGCTATGCCGCTCTCAACTCGTACCGTGAGTAATAATGCACTGCGACTGGTGCCGACTTCAGACAGATGTGCTGCGGTTTGGCCCCCATGCGGTGGGACTGGAACCATTTGGACTTTGATAATGACTCAGTTGACTCCTGTGAGTCCTGTGAGTAAAGCAGACATCTGACTTTAATAGAGACCCCCATGCTGATATAGAAATATTTCTATCCCCCAAACACACTCCATTAGTTTCCCTGAAAAAAAAAAAAAAAATGTTGCAATGTTGTCTCTGACCCCGTATCTTAGCAACAGCATAATATAACTTCTGTCTACAGACGTGCTCGTTGACCCCAGGATAAATCCCAGTCCGGGTTCTGCTTTATTGCTCTTTTGGGGGATTTATGCAGCATGAACCTTTAAAGATGACTTCTCTTGATTTTTCCCAAATTTTTTTTTTTTTACTGTACTGTAAATAATACCAAGGCTATACACTGTCAAGCATTCCAAAAAGAAAATGAATCTCCGTATTAATGTCAGACTCGGCCAAAGTGTCTCGGGCCCCGCTCCAAACGCCGTCCTGTCTTTCAGCGTTCACACAAATATTCACAAGACTTGATTCACACATGAAGAGGAGGTTGTCGTCACTCGACATGATACGGATTGATTTGAGTCCTCACAATACTGCCGAGTCATGAAAAGCACACGGAAAGAGTGAAAGAGTTAGGGGGAGGAGGAGGAAGAAGAAGAAAAAAAAGAGAATATGATGGATCTTTCTACTTGGTGAAAGCGATAGAGCTTATTTGTGGGAGTGTGTGTTCAGTTTCAACGCTCGGCTCTCACGTGTAAAAAATGCAGGGAGGTTTTTTTTTTCCTTGTAAATGAGAACTGTTTTTGCTCCGGGCCGTGCATTCTTTTTATCTCATTTCACATGGCAGGCCGTGTCAGGAGATCACCGACGTAAACGCGGGCTTTTAAAGGTGCACCGTCGCTCCTCTCACCCCTGCCAAGCTGCTGCTGTGGAGGAGTCTTGGACTCTTCATCTTCATCTTTCTCTCCCCCGCTTCCTCCACCATCATCGTCTCCTTCTCTTCACTCTTGGCCCACACTTGTGTTCTCATTCCAGCTCCATCAACCCTGTCTGCTGGGGGGGTCATTGCCACCCCTCCCTCCCTCCCTCCCTCTCCTCTCCTCTCCTCTCCTCCTCACCCTGTTTCTCAACTCCCTCCTGTCTCATTAATGGACAACATCTGGGAGAGATTGAGCCGTTATCGGCCTGTGTACCGAAGTGCAGCCAGGACGCAGGGGTTGGTTTCTGAATCCTGCGTTGCAATCTGTGTCCCGCTTGCCCCCCGGGGACATTCCCCACGACATTCCCCATGACCAGAGGCGAGCAGACACCTCTGCATAACTGAGGAATGAAAGACTGCCCGTCTATTTCTAGTGGCATCTCCTTCAGCTTGGGTATCCGCGACTTTAGCTGTTCCCATATCAATGATTTACCCCCACGTGCCCCCCAAAATTCCCTCGACACCTCCTCTTCCTGGTTTGTAGTTTCGGGACGTTACAGTGGCCATGAATCTTTAGAAGAAGAAAGGAATGATGGAAGAACTCCATGAAATCCCAAGAAATCTTCCAAGATTTAGACCTTGGATGTAGAAAAGAGGATTGAACATACATCAGTTTTCTTTCTTTCAGATCTACAGCCACACCATAAACACAGCAGTCAACATCCTGTGACGTGTACTCTGTATTGTTTCTGCAGGTGGACAATTAAACCTGGTGGAGAATGTGACAGAGGAGGTGCAGAGCCTGAGGAGCAGAGTGGAGCTTCTGGAGAAGGTATGAACACACACATGTTTGCACAGCATACGTAGTGAGGACTTACCATTACCCTTACCCTTACCTCAACCATCACAACTTAATGCCTAACCCTTACCCTAACACAGAGGTGTCAAACTCACATAATGTGGAGCCCAATGAGAATCCAGTCTGGTTAAATAAAAGACATTCGTGAGGACATTTCACAGAATTTCAAAGTAAAAGTGTTTGTTTCGACATGGAACGACGTGAACTTCACAATAAAAACACACGTACGATTCAAAACAAATCTATTAATGTCAACAACAAAAAAACAGGATGTCGGCTCTGTTTCTTGATTCCATCCAAAGCTACCACCAATTACACTTTAATAGCTTTGGTGAAAATGAAATGATTGACTCGGAAAGAAAAGTGCTTTAATAAAGTTCCGAATGCCATAGTTTACATATTTGTGTGTAAAAACAGCAGCAGGGTTTCTGCGGAGCCTGTTCGCCGCCAGTTCGGTTCACGCCCACAACAGAAAGCTCATAGATCACATTTGTTTTTTACAAAATAACCAAGAGGAAGTAGAAAAGACAATCTAAAATTAGGTCAATAATAACATGTGGGAAACTGTGAAACACTAAACAAGCTTACATATATATATATATATATATATATATATATGTGTATATGTTAAATATACATAATTAAATGCTGAATGTAAGACATTGATTATAAAAATATGGCTCACAAACATGTTTAGTTTTATATTTGATCATCTTTGTGGCAGCTGTGCCTCGGTCGTGTTTTCATAATAACATGATATTAAGTCGCGGACCGCATTTGGTCTGTGAACCGCGTGTTTGGCCCCTGTGTCCTTATATCCACCCTGAACAAAATCAAAGATGTGTCCTCTTTCTTCTTTTGTGAGCGTAAAAAATGTCTGGAGGACGTTGAGCGTGTTGTATTTTATTGTCCTAACCCTCAAAAAGCCCTTTTAAGTGTTGACGGAATGTGAGGCCAAGCAAAAATGTCCTCACTCCCTTAGTTCCCAAAGATACCCATACAAGAACACACACACTCACAAAGCCACCTACCCTGATACCTCCCAGCCTGCTCCTCCTATCATGTAAAACCCCTTATTTTTAATTCCTTTTGAAATGCCAGACATGTCCTTTTTAAAACCTTTTATGAGGCTTTATTAAAATCCTAGTGTTTGGGAGCGTACGGCATTGTTCCTGTTTACGAGGCTGGTTTCTTGCTCCCCCTCTCCAGAAGTTGCAGTTGGTCCTGGCCCCGTTCACCAGTGTCTTCCCGCTGTCGCTGGACGAGGGCATGTCGGAGAAAACCACCTTACTCTCGC
The DNA here is from genome assembly GCF_958295425.1 of Solea solea. NCBI lineage: Eukaryota > Metazoa > Chordata > Actinopteri > Pleuronectiformes > Soleidae > Solea > Solea solea. Next base: position 6,203,844 of record NC_081152.1, read on the forward strand.
ACTCCTTCCAGCAACTGGACC